>NC_135435.1:31289154-31424154 GCF_051991255.1 Vanacampus margaritifer | reverse complement strand
TTCTTCAAGAAGCGAGTCTGGATCAGTCGCCAAGCAGCGGTGATGAAACAATTCCCCTTTGACCCAAAGATTTGTTTGTGGCCGAGTACATCTGATGTCAAAGTTCCTGCAGTCTCACGGAAAGTTCGTACTTCAAAGATACATCCTGGTTTTATTTTAAATCCATGGTGGCGGTGCAAAATACACTTTTTTTTTTTCCGATCAATTTACAATGTCATCCGCAAAAGAGTTTGTGTTTGCGATTGACGTCATTTGTTGGCTTGTCTTCACTGATGAGCGTTCGTTTGCATTTAAGCCCCAAAATGACACATTCGCTTTGTTTCACTCGTCTCCTGGCAGCTAATAAATATGCAAATGAGCGTCACCTGGCGTCGGCGTGGACGAGCGGGCTTCTTCTCGGCGTCTCCTGCACATGTATTAGTCATTATTGAACATAATAATGGCTTTTAGGAGCTGCCGCTCGCCTCCTGTGAATTATTCAACCTGAACGGGGGGCCGAGGCGCCACGGAGAGCCAGGTGAGGCCGAGGAGAGGCCTTTGAATTATTGATTTCATTCTATTCAACTTTTCGACAACTGCCATCTTGTTTTTTCACGCACACACATTTGCACACTTACGCACATTGTGAACGCTGATTTCAAGTGGCGTTAATTACGCTTGCGCGGGCTGTTCAGCTGTCACCTGATGATTAACAAAGTCAAGCTAGGCAAGACCACTTACTTCAGCAAATGGATGGGCGGAGCCTCCATTGTGTGCGTGTGTGTGTGTGAGACAGCCATTGTTAGCAACATTTTTTTTCTTAACCCTTACACGTTGTTTGGGTCAAATTTGACTGAAGTAAAAATGTCCTTTTCCACCTTGAAATTGGATGACTTTTCCTAATGTGACCTAAAATCCAGCAGTCCCTCGTTACTTTGCGGTTCACTTATCGCGGATTCACTATATTGCGGATTTGTATTTGGGTCAAAAATTCATATATTACGGGATTTATCATGGGTTGTACCTCGCCGTATCTCGGATCTTTCCGACATTATTGAGTGTTAGGTTCCTAAACTTGTCCGACATTTCGATCCCATATTACTGACATAAGAAGACAATCCATCCTCTAATATTTCTCGTCGACTCAAAAGCTGAATTGATCTGAAATTCAGAGCGATGCAATGTCGCCATCTGCAGGGATCTGCTAGTCATTATGACGGTTTGCAAACAGAAAGGTCCCAGACAAGCCCGACCACTTCCTGTTGAGAAACAAACAGGACGAATTCATACGCTGGTGAAGGTGAATTTGAGTTGACGAATATGAACGTCTACGGTAGAGAATGTATTCATTTCGAAAAGATCTGTAGTATATAACTTCATATTATTATGACGATATTCTTGACCTGGATCAAAATTGAACATAGGATGTGTGCATGGAAAATGAACAGTACGTAAGTGAATATTTCACTGTGGGGCAGCCAGCCGGCAGACAATATGAATTATCTTAATTTGTGAGCCGTCACCTCGAATTAACGGGACAACAGGGGGGGGGGGGTTGAGGACGCTCTCTCGACGCTCCCTCGACAGGCGACACGCGTTACAAAGTTAAATCAACACGGCGCTCGTCTTTGAGGCGCACTCGGTGATGCCGCCCGGCGCCGACGGCCATTTGAACATCAGCTGTCGGCACGCGGCGGGCTTTGACGCCGATGCACGTGTGCGGCGGCACGCGCGACGGGACGCATCCGAGCATCGCGCCCAACATCACATGACTTGCGTTCACGTCTTTGCCAATTAGAACACGTCTGTCGTCATTAGAACAACTTCTGTGTTGTGCGTTTTTCTTTCAGCGTCTTGGAGATTTTGCACTCAATTTTGCTGCCTTGCACATGCAATGTCTTCTCAGGCGTGGCTTCTTCAGACTTTTTGGGGAGTTTGTGCATCATAGACATGCCCACAAAATTTCATGTTACCAAGTTAAAGTTAGCTGGTAATCTAGAAATGGCCGAAATCACTCAAAACATGTCAACTTTAAACCAAAATGGCAGTCTTCCAATTTTTTTTTGGGGGGGTGCTTTTTGAGACTTTTTTTGTGGGTCTAATTGTGATAGACATTGCTAGTAAAATTCATGTTGATAAATCAATCTAATTTCAGGAGCTGAGTTTAAAAAAAAAAAAAAAAGAATAAAATAAAATAAAAAGACAAATATCTTAAAATGGCAAAAACAATACAAAAATATTCCCTTTGAAGAAAAATAACTGACTTACTTTCTTTCTTTCTTTCATTGTAGGTCTGTTCAAAACAGTCAAACTTGCTACAGTGTTTGAATTTTCCAGAATTGCCGAACATCAAGAAAGGGCCAAAATGAGTGCAAAATTGTCGCCTAAAAAACAAAATGGCAGACTTCCTGAGTATTTTCAGGCTTGGCTTCTTCAGACTTTTTTGTGAGTCTACTCGTGATGTAGATTGCTATTAAATTTCATGTTGCTAACTCAATCTAGCGTCAGGAGCTGAATTTCTAAAAAATAATTTAAAATAAAATATCAGAAATGAGCAAAACAACAGGAAAATGCCCACTTTGAACAAAAACAACTGAATTTGTTTCTTTTCTGGCATTTCTTATTTATGAGAAAAAATTCTAGCAGTCAAACTGTCTTTGTTGGTGGGATTTTTAGAAAAAAAAAAATCTGGAAATGTCAAAACTGATCTTAAAATTGTTGCTTCAAACCAAAATGGCAGACTTCCCTGTTTCGTTTTTTTTTTTGTCGCTCTGTGCATGTTGCTAACTGATTTGGGCTTCTGGGGCTGAATTTTCAAATAATTCCAAGGGATGCCATTGAGCCAAATTTTGTGTTCACAACCAAGACTTGAACCAAATGTAAACTTCACCGGCATGAACTTGCTTGGCAAATTTGGTGAGTTTTTGAGAACGGCACAGGTCTCAAAACGGGGACAAACATATTGTCACGTAAAAACCTCACTGAATGTCAATCACGCCGCCGCGATGGCCGCAGGACACGATGCGCGGCCATGACACGTTCCCTCACGACTCAGCGACCAATCAGGCGTCGGCGCGCAGCGTTGGGCGAGCCGCGTTGGCCTTCCTGCCACTTTGTAGCATCGCATTACCGTAATGAGGGCGGGAGTGGCGACCCGTCAACATCGCTCACGCTCCATCCCGCCTTGACGCCCAGCGCGCGTGTGTGAGTGTGTGCGCGCCAGCGTGTCGTTTGTCCACTTCATTGTCAAGGTTGTTGTTCTCTTATTTGATCGCATAAAAAAAGGAACCGTCAAACTTGCACTTTAGTAGTCGCGCTGTCATTTTGTTGCAATATTATTGTTATTCAGGGTGGACATACTTTTTTTTTTTAACAAGAAAATTCCATTTGTGTTGAAATTGCGCGCGTATCCTGAAGAGCTGACACTGAACTGAAATGCGGCGGAGTCGTAAACTTGATCGAAAACCGATCAAATCCATTGCCATCAAGATCACTTTCAAACAGGTGACCTGGCCAAGAGGTCAGCAGCACACGCCATGAAACAACCTTGAAAAATGAAAAATGTACCATAAATACGCATTTTGCGAGTGCGCGGCGTCTTGCAATACGACACAGAAACGGAACTGAATTGTTGAAATGTAGAACAAAAGTTGAAATCAGAACGGTTTGAATCGGTTAAGTCATGTGGATGGAAGACTTTGTCTTTTACTTTTTCTAAATTTCAGTGAACAATTTGGGGAACGTTATAAATAGTTCCCAAGATGTCCTGAAAACTCGGGCAATATGAGACGGATAAATACTTCCTCAAATCTCCTAATCCTCGGGATTGTCTGAATTGAAATGTGGAAGTAGGAGGTTAATGTAAAGAGCCTCTTCATTTGGGAACTTTACTGACGAGCATGATAAATAGTTCCCAAAATGTTGGAATGGTTTGACTGTCAAGATATGGAAGGAGGAGATACATTTGTAAAATGCCTTCATGTGGGAACTTAACTGTGGTATTTGGGGAAAGATGATAAGTAGTCCCCAAAATGTCAATGTGACAATTCGGGGCTTATCAGACTGATTTATACTTCCTGCGATGTCCTGATCATTTTGAAGCTGGAATTTTATGTTGAATTGTTGAGAAATGTGGAAGTGGAAGGTAAAAAATTCAAAAATTAAATATCAGAAATGAGCAAAACAACAGGAAAATGCCCACTTTGAACAAAAACAACTGAATTTGTTTCTTTTCTGGCATGGTTTTGTCAGACTTGTTTGTGAGTTTATTTATGAGAAAAAATTCTAGCAGTCAAAAACTGTCTTTGTTGGTGGGATTTTTAGAAAAAAAAAAATCTGGAAATGTCAAAACTGATCTTAAAATTGTTGCTTCAAACCAAAATGGCAGACTTCCTGTTTCGTTTTGTTTTTGTCGCTCTGTGCATGTTGCTAACTGATTTGGGCTTCTGGGGCTGAATTTTCAAATAATTCCAAGGGATGCCATTGAGCCAAATTTTGTGTTCACAACCAAGACTTGAACCAAATGTAAACTTCACCAGGATGAACTTGCTTGGCTTTAGTAGTCACGCTGTCATTTTGTTGCAATATTATTGTTATTCAGGGTGGAATAAAAAATGTGGAAAATACTTCTCAATTTGGGAACTTGACTGTGGAATGTGATAAATAGTAGACAAAATGTCGTGAAAATTCGGGTATTGTGAATTTTTTATTGTGAAGTATTGTGAATCTCTTCATTTGGGAAATTGAACTTGCACAATTTGAGAACCGAACGAGGTTCCAAGTTGGAATGCGCTCACTTCGTCCAAAAAATGTGAAATTGGGGTCAAAATTGCATTCATTTGGGAATGTTGTCATGGAAACATGGAATCAAAACAAAACGTGCGAATTTTGGTCTCTGATCAAATTCAGTTCGCAAACATTCTTACGCAGTCATTGGCCGGCCTGCGTGTCAATCATTACCGGCAGCGCCATTGATTGGTCTTCTTCTCACCGAGAGCAAGGAGGTCCTGGTTAGGGATTTAAAAAAAAAAAAAAAAAAGGAAAAAAAAAGGTCGAGGTCCCGGAAGGTGAAAGTTTATGCGTCTGACGCGAGGGCCGGCCAGAGATCAAAAAGTAATTGGCCCTTTTACTTCTTCTCTTCCCCCCTGAGGATTTACAAGCCTCGCCGGCAAATGACTGTCAGCCTCTTTACTACGGTCAAATGCTGAAGGATAAACTCGCCCGGCATCAAGTGTGCGTGCGTGCGTGCGTGTACGTGAGCCATGTTTATGTGCGGACAGATGCGTACGAAGGCACCGTGACTCATTGAGGCCCAAATCAACCTTACAAATGTGACATGAAGCTTAAGTGTGCTTGAGGCTGATGCGACATGCCACCGTGTTTTTGTCTGTGTGTGTGCATGTGTGTGTGTGTGTGTGTGTGTGTGTGCGTGCGTGCGCTACTTCCTTCTACTTCCTGCTTAGCATCAACGTGAAAGGGCGAAGTGAGACGTCCAAGCGGACGCTGGTCCAATCAATTATTATTAGTAGTATCAATTATTCATGGTTGAGCTATTTATTTTTCCGTGGTTAGCGTCGCTCACCGCGGCCGTTCTCACGTTTCATTCATGTTCCCACGCTCGAGGGCCACCGAAAAGTCATCAAGACAATGGCGGCTCACAAGACTTGATTTATTTTTCATGATTATCTTTTACTATTTGGGGATGTGAAAACAAAAATGTGACATTCATTTCATTTAAAAATGAGTAAATCTTGAGTTACATGCCCGGGGGGTTATAATAGAATATTTTTGTCATTTTTAAATGTAAAAAAATAAGAATAAAAAAATAAATAAAGTCATCTTGGGTCAAATAAATATATGGTTTTAATTTCATTTGTTAATTTTTTTAGTGTATTGGTATTTTGAGTGTGAAAAGTCTGTTGATTAAAAAAATATATATTTGATTTAGTATATTTTTGACACACATTTGTACTTTTTTAACTTTGAAAAAAGTATGTTATAAAAAAAGTCAATTTGTGTCATGTGATTAAACATTTTTCATTGAGTTTGTTATTGTTATTTCTAATGTAAAAACTGTGGGTTGAAAGAGCTTCATCAATTTGGGTAATGCGACTCGTTTTGTGGCTTGGCAGCAGACGAGGACGTTCTCATGTTTCATTCATGTTCCCACGCTAAGGTGCCACATAAACACTCGCACAACTAATGTATTATGTTTAGATGGGGGGGCCATGGTTTATTCATGCCAGTGGATGGAGGGGCGCCCGTCATTGGACATTACCGCACTGTCACATTAGTGACTTAAAGGGGCCAGCGCGCTTCATTAAAGGTGGCGCAAAAAAAAAAAAGAAGCGGCGAGGCGACGAGATGGGAAAGGATTGACCGCACGAGGAAAGCCGTCTCCGGCGGGACGTGCGACTTACTTGGGGGGGGTAACAGAGACGCTTTTGATTTGACGTGACGTCTGCAGAGCGCTCGCTCGCTGAAGACGCGACCTTTGAACTCTTGTTGCACTAAAGGCCCCGCGTCAAATATTCATCGTTTGTAGAAATGAACATATATATTGACATAAATGTATAAAGCTTTAACTTTGACGGCATTAATATATAAATTAAAGGTACATTTTGGGTCACAACACCAATGTCTATTTTTAATGCAAAATTTTATTTTATACTGGACACCGTAAGTACATTAAAAAAAAAAAAACTAAGAAAACTTATTTTAATCAACTGTGCTCATTTTTATCATTGTTAATCAATGATAAAAAAAAAACAAAAAAACTTATACTTTAAGTAATGTAAGTTTATTTTTATTGCAAAATTGTACTTTGTCAAAAAATTTACATTTAAATTTGAAAATATTCAAATTTACAGTAGGTCTTTTGTCATTATTTCTAAAATGATCTTAATAATAATAATAATTATTATTATTATTAGTAGTAGTAGTATTTCCAATTTGTTAATGAGTAAAAGTCAATTTGTTTGGCCAAATTTCAAGTGAGCATTTTTTTAATTCTTATTATTGAGTTAGTCAATAGTTAGTCGGATGGGACGGCAAATAGAGTGTAAGCAAAAGACAAACGGCAACGTCCTCCACGCGTGATCACTTTTCCATTTTGTAAAAAAAAAAAAAAAAAAAAGCTGCGATATAGTGGCGGTGGCCTTTTTCCAAAATGCCACAAAGATGTTAACATATTGCAAAGCCCAAAGAACCTCATCAGGCGTTCAAGTTTTGTTGAAGGCGGCAAATGTTACATTTGCATGACGAGACAAACGGTTGCTTGAGTGCGTCGCGGCGCCCGCTGCATTTGGTACCTGCGGACCTCCAGCGAGGACTGAGCTGATCGCTTAATACGACCGCCATCCCAATTTCACAACCAGAGTAGGCGAACTCCATTTTTGTCCATTTGCAAGGATGGTTATTTAAAGTTACTCAGCTACAAATAAATCTGATTTATAGGTTAAAGAAACGGTCCCATTGCTAAAATAGTTGAAGTTGCGCCACAGTATGAGTTTGATATGCGCAGATTAGATTGACATAGCAACTCATCAATGCTAAAATCTGATTGGACCAACAACAACAAAATCCAACATCCACAAGTGGACTTTACACAGCACAGACAAAGCTTGTGTTTGTGCTTCTTCTACTCTCGTATTCCAAAGCAGTGAGCGCCTCAAACCTTGAGACGCCACACACACACGCCGCACACACTAAAACAACGCACACAAAAGTGCCTTAGGCTGTTGTCACATACACAGACGTGATCGCGGACTCATCCAAATGTGTTTTTGTCTTCGCAAGTACAACAAACACAAGCGAAGCCTTTCAAACAGTCTGTGCGCAGCCGTTGGTCGGTCGACATGTCAATCATTATAGACAGCATCACTGATTGGTTGGTCTTGTCACAAACGGCCTTTGCTGGCTCGGTTTTTTTCTTGTTCTGGAACCGATTTTCTCATCACATTTTTGAATAATGTATTTTAATATACTTTAAGTCACAAGCTGTATGTTTGAGACAAAACGTTCTCGCCGCAGCGTCCACAAAGGTTGAAGCGCCATCAGATCGCTTTCTGGTGGCGTCAGTCAGCCGCTTGGTTACAGTCCAAATGTTTTTAACTGTGAGTGACAAGCGGCCTCACTCAGCTCGTCTCCTCCGTCTTGACAGCTCCACGGAGCCGCTTGCCCCCCCCCCCCCCCCTCCCATCTCTGACACCGTCACTTTATCTGCAGAGTATCAGCGGCGCCCCTTAATTCAAGGCCAAGCGGGCCTGTCACCCTCGGGTGTCAGCATGTCAGCGCCACTTGCAGACAGACGCCTTATCAGATGGTCTGGCTGCTGGATTAGCGGCGGGAGTGATAAGCGGCATCACGCGGAAAGACAGCCAGTGATGCCGCCGCACTCCATATTGGCGCAGGTGGGGGACTCGGGTCACATGACTTGAGCCAGTATTGAGGTTGCCAGTTTGAGGACTTTGGGCTTGTGTGTTTAAACCTCATCGCTGGGGTTTCCATCCACCCATTTTTATTTGAATTTTCAAGAAATGTGAAAATGAAACTCAATGGAAACGCTAGAAATTCGAAAAAGGGCCCAAAATTCGCCCCCCCCCCCCCCCAAAAAAAAAAGTTTGATGCTTGAAGAGGGTGGATTTTGAAGGGTAATGAAAAAAGGAAAATGCGAATTTTGGCTATGAAAACAGGTTTTGAGAACCCCGGCAAGACCGGATATTACGTCACACGTACGTTTTTAGTCCCAAAGCAACGTCGCACGATAAAGTAAGGCATGTTTGGGGAACAACGAAACAGAAATCTTTTTGGAATTAATTAAAGAAGCCAATATTAATGCAATTTTAGATGGAAAACAGCAAAGAAACGCTACGGTTTATTACGAAAGCAAACTCATACGATGTCTTTTCCTGTCTTTCTTCTTCTTTGAAATTACTGGTGGATCACATTTCTATGATGTATACTGCCACCTACAGTGGTGGAGTCGCCTCTCAATATTTGCAAAAGAAAAGCAGATGGAAACGGGCATAAGTGGCAGGTCCGTTTTGCACATTTTCAGTCATTTGGCTTTAAAAATTCGAAACAATTGGATGGTAACCCCAATAAAGACTTCACTTGGCTCCTCTGATTTGATGATCCTGAGACTCAACTTGACTTGAAATTTGCCAAATTAAACAAAGTCGGTGGACTCCACAAACCAAATTTAAGACTTGCTTGGCTAAAACCTATGAAAGAATCGACTTGACATTCAGAAGACTTGGCTCGGACTTAAAATGTCTCGCCAGTCAGCATTTTCAGGATCTTTGGATTCTGCTTTTTGCTTAGGAACGGAACTTTTTTTATTCTGCCGGAAAACAGAACAAAACTGTTGCATCTTAAATGTTGAGAGACCGTCCGTAGCATGAGCAAAAAGTGTGAGCACTTCCAAATGAAACATCAAAAATGTACGCTGAACTCTGAGGCCAAAACATGCAAAATGAGTTTTACAATTACACAAATAGAAACATTTTGAGGTTTGGAGCTTTGCCCTGAGAAAACCTTGGCGATCTCTGAATGATAATTAAAGATCTGTGGTCTTTAGCACCGGAACCTGACTTTTGGATTCAAGTTTGTGAAAACGCATTTAAAATGACAAAACACCCAAATTTACAACTTATCCAATATAAAATTATCCATAGAACATACATTACTCAATATATGATGAAGAAAATGGGACTCTCAGACTCCGACATTTGTCTCCAATGCTTACAAAACACTACAGACACTTATGTTCATGCTTTATGGTTATGTACTCCGGTTATGTATTTCTGGACTAAAGTCTTAGAAAAACTTTCCGCTATTTTGGACTGTAGGATACCTTTATCTCCAAACTTGTGTTTGCTAGGTGACCTAACAACAACTGACTTACCACATAAACAATTTCAATCTACACTTGTAGCCCTTATTATCGCTAAAAAAACTATTCTTGTTAACTGGGAAAATAAACAAACTCTGAATATCGACCAATGGTCTAACCTCCTCATAAATCACATTTTAATGGAACAAATATCTGCCTCAAATAAAAACCAAATATCAAAATTTATAGAAACATGGTCTACGTATATAGAATTTTTTAACCTAATTCCGGTTACTTAATTCTGTCTGTTAGCGAGAGCCACTACATCGTGATAACTTACATTGATGTTTCTGCATCTGGCAATTTATTATTATATTATATTATTAGTATGGGATTTTTTTTTTTTAATGGGCTTTAGGTGAACTGATGAATACACACACGCTCGCACGCACGCACGCACGCACACACACACACACATACTCACCCACATACTCACCCACATACAAAAAAAGGGTATATATATATATATATATATATATATATATGTGTGTATATGTGTATATATATATGTATATGTACTTAAAAAAAAAAAAAAAAAAAAAAAAAAACAATTATTAAATTTTTTTTAATTGATTTGTTGGATTTTTAAAAAAAAAAAAAAAAAAAAGGAGAGCAATGATGATGTCAAATCAAATGAACAATACTGAGCTCTCCCGAGAAAAAATAAAAATAAAAAATTAAAGATCTGTGGTCTTTATGTCAATCATTACAGTGAGCGCCACTGCTCGGCCCGTGATGTCACAGTCTTTGTCCAACCGTTGGATTGTCTTCATGTCAGTCATTGCAGAAGGTTGCGTTTTTAAAATTGCGTTTCGCATTTCAGTTTTGTTGGCAAATTCCTGTGGCGTGGCGTCATCATCCGCACGTATTAACGAGTGGCGTGAGATATCAACCGTCACACTTTTTTCTTTTCTATTTTCATCTCGTCTCATCAGCGCCGTGTCCGTCTCGCACTTTTGCGGCCGATGCGTCGTCTCTGCTCCCGAGCGAGCAAGCGAGGCGACGCGTCAAGTCGTATGGACGGCGGCGGCGGCTGACGGACTCCTGACGCCGACGGGAGCTGTCGGCTCGGGTGACGACTGCCCGTCTCATCGGGCCGCCCGTCTTATCAAGCCGCCCCGTCTCATCGGGCCGCCTCCTAGCCGTGACGCGATGAGAGATGATGGGCAACAACGGCGCGTTAGCGGGAGGCCCCGGGGGCGCCAACGAGCCTGACAGACGCCACTTTTGCGCCTTTAATCCCGTCCTCTCCTTAACGCGACAAAGATTGAGGTTGACTTGCACTGTCGGCAAGGAGGGAAAATGAAGACGTTACAATCGCACTTTGCTGACAGTTTAGCTCTGCGATGCTCAGAGACAAGAAAGAAAATCTATGGTATCTTTAATTGGACGTATTGATTTACTTTTTCTTTTGGGAAAAGTAACTTTCAAGCATTAACCAATTGAGTTAAGATGTATGTCAACGTATCCATGCTGGCTATTGTAAACCATTAAAATGGTTACTTTACTGTGTGTATCTTTTTTTTGGCACAGAAAATGAAAATTACATTCATTTATAATAATCAATCCATCTGTAAGTAATTAACTCATCCAGACCTCAAAACATATAAACTTACACTTTACATATACTTTGTCCTGCACTCCAAAAAACATATTTATACGTTGCTGTTAAAAAAAAAAAAAAATGTTTTCCAATGCTAGAGCATACAGAAGGTTTTGATATAGCTATTGACATGAAGAGGTCGCTTAAAGCAATGGTAGTTATTACAAAAACGGGTGGTAGCAGAGTATAAGAGATCAACCAGGGCCCTGTTGCAACAAGCTCTTGTTGCTATTTTCACCAGGAATGTAAATAATGATGAAAGCAATTAGCTATATTTTAATGCTAATTGCTGCAAAACGGAAACAGATACAAATATACTTTTTTTTTCCCTGATGAAAGAAGAGACTCTAATCTTTCTTTTGGGAGGTTCCATGTTTTTAGAGCAATAGATCAGAATATTCTGTGGACCTTGCAAAATCAGTCAAAATCCAGTAAAACAGCTGGGAGCGAAGGGGGTTGCTTCAGTGAAAATGGCTGCGAGTGAATGAGTGAATTGTCCCCGGAGCCAGTGTGGACTGTACTGTACCATAAAGTGGTATCATTTACTCAGATTTAATATATTGTCACTTTCAAGCAGAATCTCTCCAACAACTGTCCAAGAAATTACAAACAAAAAACAAACAGCTTCGAACCTCCATCCATTCTCTGCGCCGCTTACCAAGGAAACGCATTACATCATCTCCCCACTCTTTTTCGAAGCCATCAGCAATACAATACATACATAGGTGGAAATTCATTTGTATGGACTCACCTGGCCCATAAAGTCCGATTTTGCTTCCTTCCTTCTGCAAAGAAGGACAACAAAAATCTACATTTGAAATGCATCTAAGATGACTATTTTCACGTTATTTTCTAAAACAAAAGCAAAACAACCAGATAGGGGACGGTCCAAGCGCCTACCTGCCGCGCATGCACGCCGTGGATCGCGCAGAGAACGCAGGTCACGCCTCGATGACGCCACATGGCTTGTTCCTGCGGAATGAGGAAATGGGCGGAGTTTGTCACTTGTCAGACATTTTGAGCGTTCAAGAGCGCCGATAGGTGCGTTCCCAAGCTATGTTTTCTCAGCACTTTAAATTGGTTAATATTGTATGACTATAACGGACAAATTGGGGTCAAAAGAAACCAATCGTCTGGATTTGTGTTAATATAGGAAAATTCTATCTTGTCTTCCGCCTGTGATAACGCTCCGATGGCGCAGTATTCCATCTAAATGCGTTCCAAAATCAGACAAGACAAAAATTACTGAGTCCGAGTACAGTTTTTTTTCAGGCCTTAATTTTAAATTTCAGCATTACCCCCCTTTCCCCCAAAAAGTGCTAATATTCGGACCATTAAGTCTAATGATCTGAATGAAGACTTTAAATTAAGTTGAACGTCCAACTATCAGACTGTGTCACGTGACTTCTGCCAGCCAATCAGTGGACAGTCGTGATTTTCATGAAAGTTATATTAGCAAATGTAATTATCAATATTATTATGGTTTACAAATGTCATTAAAAATGTATGTAATACCAAAAAAAAACAACCTTTCGATTGACACCATTAACTCTTTGACTGCCAGACGTTTTCAGAAACAGTCGCCAGTGCCAGCCGATTTAAGCATTTTGAGTGATCTTTCAAGGTCCACAGAAAATGTTGTGTTTGGACTATGGAAACACACATACTACCAAATGAAAGATTGGACTCTCAGCTTTCATCAGAAAAAAAAAGTTTGTTTCTACCTTATTCCGTTCTTCAGTAATCAACAATAGAAAATGGTTAGTTTCACCAAAATTCTCTCTTTTGAAACAAAAAACGGAGAAAAAGAGCTTTTTGTGAAACGATGTTATTTCATGCACTCTAGTGAATTGTACACTTCTTTTTGTCCATGAATGATGCCACAAACACCTAAATAGTGCTTTACTTCTGTAAAACGCTTTCACCAACAATGAAAAAGTGTTTTTTGATTGCAAAATACGTTTATTTCCATTCAACAGTGTAACAATTAGACAAAACAATTTCGCAAACTATTTACAAATGTGTGCAACTGTGGTACTACTTACAATTATGTGGATGTTTCAAATACAGTTTTTCCTTTTGTAACGCTCTCCTGCGTGCAAGGAGACACCAGGACTCGCACAACAGTTTACTTTCACTTTCGCATTTGTCCGTTTCGCGTGCAAACGTTACACTTTCTTGACGGCCTTTTTTTCCGGGGAATAAAAAGCAAGTAGCAGACTGTACACACTTCCTCCGATGAATATGCATTGGACTCGGGGCACTCTCCGTCGTCCGATCGAACGTCCGCCTGTGCGTGCTCGGTTGCGCTCCGCGTTACGACACCGTCATAGCCGCCGCGTCAGCGGTTCCAATTTCGCCGTCAAGCTCGGATTCACCTTCATCATCATCTTCATCAATGTACTCTTTTAGCGTTGGTTGATGCCTTTTGTCTTGTAAGTGTAGAGCTGCTTGCAAACGCTCGCCATTGCCCGTTCCCTCCTCCATCTAGCTCCATCTAACGTCTTCTACTGCCGCGTCAATGCTTTCCAACCACGGAGTCACCATCATCTTCATCATCGATGATGATCATCGTCATCAACAATGTGCTTTTTTAGCGATGCTTTTGGTCTTTGAAAAAAACGGCTCTGGCGTTAGCTCCTCGCGACCGGCCGCCATTTTTCCTTTGTTTTCCATTCTGATCTCCTGCTCAACGCTCTAGCTCCGCCTCTACTGACGCCCACCCGATCTTGTCAAAAGAGAGTCATCGCTGCCCTCTAGGGGCCAAAAATAGTCATTAGGCTCACGAGACCTGCTTAAAACTTTCAGGAGAGCTCCGCAAGCCTTCCCAGCACCCGTTTCAAAAAAAAAAAATAAAAAAATGGGAGGACGTCTTTTAACGTCTTTGGCGGTCCTCCGTAGGTTTTTGCAGAACGTCATTTAACGTCTTTGGCAGTAAAAGAGTTAAGTTGATATTAAATTGTTTTGATAAAAACCTCATGAACGGAGTAGTGACCAGGCACAGTGACAAAAAAAATGTGCAGCGTGATTGTACCTCACAGTCAACTTATTAATTCCTTACAATAACAAAAACAAATTCAATTTATTTTTATCATTGAAAAGGGAGAATTTTTGCCTTGGATGTCATTTTATTGTATTGTATTTAATGAAGTGGCCAGACTTCGCTCCTCTAACTGGCACATAAAATTAGAGGGTAAACGGACAATCATGTGAAGAAGGTTGATGGCAGAGTCGATGATTACTTTTTCATTTATTTTTATGATATGTTGCTTTCAGGAAAGACGAGGCTTCGTGTACAGGAGGCGTAGATCATGCAGGTGGAGTCATTCTTTGAAAACTGCTCATCAGTTGTCTAATTAGCTATAAAATGTGCATATGAAATTGCTTATGCATCTTCTATTTAACATGCAAACACCTTCTGTTTTCGGGCTATTATTCACTTGTTTATTTGGTGTGTGCGTGCGTGCGTGCGTGCGTGTGCAGGGAGTGCTTATTAAGCGGCTATCGATTGTGATTTGATTAAACTCCTGCTAATTTGCCACAAAGCAGCAGGACGTTTAATCAAATAAAAATCAATAGCATCTTAAGAGGCGGCGCTAGCTCGCTACATGGCGGCGGCAATGAGGACGACACGGGCCAACCGGCCCGGTAATAAATTACAAAGGCGGGATCTCGGGAATGTGTCGTTCCGGAAGGACGCTCGAGGAACGAACGCTCGGGTCTTGCCCCTTCAAAGCAAATCTTTGATACTCAAAGTGTGCAAGAATCTGCGCATAATTCCAGTAGTGCTTTGAATACAGAAGTGAGATTTTGGGCTCTGAAAGTGACGCCAGAACCACAGTAGCGATTTTGCAGACTAAAGCGGCACATTATTTTTTGTTAAAAATGAATCAGGAGGAACCACAAATGTATCAGCATCAAAGTGTGTCGAGTCCTTGTCGCCTATTAAAAAGGAATTCCACAACTCTTGCCGGCCTGGATGGGGCGCTGGTTTAATGGATAGCTGCTAATGCTAGCAACAGGCGCCATCTTACACAATGCAATTAATTTGAGGCTTTTATGAATCCTTAATGAGCAATTGAAGATGATGTTGGTGGCAACATTTTGTGATTGCAACGTAAATTGAGCTCCAATGGCAATCGGCAAGACAAGTCAAGTTGGCCGCCACAGCACCGACTTCAAAATAAAAGCTTACCATGGCATTGATGGCCATGTATTATTTAATAAGAGTTTATTTTGAAGTTGGTACGCCAATTACTTGAGTACTCCTTTCACCACTACCGCTACTCTTTACCAAATGTTTATTTCCAAAGCTTTATTTTTGCTACAATTTGTACTTCGAGTTCTATAAGTGATACATTTTAATGGAATCATTATTTAAGGATATTTTTTCTAAATTTCCACCACATCTATTTTTGAATCAACCTATGTCATCAAGCAGTGACAATATTAGATTTAAAAAAAAAAAAAAAAACACCAGTTTGGTCGGAACGAATCAACGGCGAGATGTTAAGTCAATTTTAAGTGTTCCACCCAACATGCTCGACCCCCCCCCCCCCTCCCCCCCTTCGGCGTGGTTGAGGCGTTCCCAAATAATTTGGCGTGTTGGCCAAGTCACCAGCAGCTGCCCGGCGGTCACCAGGTCACCGTTCACGTTAGACGTCAATTACGGCTTCGCCGCGTATCGCGCCACTCGCCTATTTATCTTCATCATGCTGTGACCTACACACGCACGCACGCACGCACACGCACACGCACACACTCCGTAATAGTTGTGCGTCCTTGTCCCTCGTCAACATTTTGCCGCCGTCTATCAAAGTTGTTTGTTTGTGGTCATCTTTCATGCTTCCTCCCCAGAGACTCAATTACATGAACACTTATGCTTTTTGTATCGTGCTGATTGTTCAGCTTCATCTTACATCTTTGACTCACTCATGCATCTTCGTTTAGTGACACAAGCGTCGAGCGCAGCAGTTCTTATTTAGGGTCTGAGCGCAGCTTGTGGAAATTGCTTCTTTTTTTTCTGCTTGT
Source organism: Vanacampus margaritifer (assembly GCF_051991255.1). NCBI lineage: Eukaryota > Metazoa > Chordata > Actinopteri > Syngnathiformes > Syngnathidae > Vanacampus > Vanacampus margaritifer. The sequence continues at coordinate 31,407,646 of NC_135435.1, read as the reverse complement.
TATTCTAAGGACAAATAAATCAGCATTTTGAGGCCTTTTGTATACGTGAAATCTCATTATGTTTGACGGAGGAAGGTGGTGGCTTCGTCGCCACTTGGAAGTGCGACTTGCCTGCTTTGACTGCAACATGAAAACTGCTAGACGTGGCCATCATTAGCAGTCTCACAAAAAAAAAAAAAAAAAAAAGTCTTTCTTTTGAGTTTGAAGCGGCCATTTCTGGGTCATGTCAGTCATTGTCCAGGGGTCCTTCAAAAACAAACTTGACTTGGAATTTTTTTTTTTTATCTGATTTTGTATACAAGATGATAAATTGCAACCGTGTTGAGTTTTTGGCATTGCGTGTGGGCGGAGCATGAAATGAAATTTGGTAGAGAAAGTCTGCCATCTTGGTTTGAAACGTCCATTTGAGGGTTAGGTTTTTCTTCAGTTGTGCTGCAAAGATGAACTATTTTTGACTAATTGTTGCCAAATTTCAATCAGCTGTTCCTCAAAGATAGGCTGCTCTGCCTCTTATACATCGAGTTGCCTTGTGTATGAAATGTGCTATCATTTTGCCCTAGAAGTTTTTTTTCCAACATGAAAATGTTTAAAGATGTGTAACACGAGTAGGCCTACTAAAAACTCACGCAACGCCTGAAAACAGAAAAAAAGAGAGTCGGTCAATGTGGTGTTTTGATTTGATTTTCCTTCCATCCTTCAACGGGCGTACGAGAAGATTTTAATTTGATTTCTATGAAATTTTGTCATTAAATTAGGATGTGGCATGGCAACAAAATGTGATGACTCCCCCCTCCCCCCCAAAATGCTTTGTTGAACCTTTGGAAACTAATTTAGCTCAACATGAAATTTGGTAGGCGTGTCTGTCATGAGTAAGCCCAAAAAAATGTTTCAAGAAACCGTGTCGTTTTATTTTGAAGCGGCCATATCCTTTTAAAAGCATAAGTGGATCTGCACTCACGCCATAATAATAATAATAATAATAAATCGAATTAAGCAACTGGCCACAGAGGATTTAAAAAGATGGCGTCAAGTTGGTGTTGCACGCTCCCCATTTGTCCAAAAATTGTCTATTGTGACTCATTGTCTAAAAATAGCGATGAAGACAAATTGTTATCATTTGCCAAAGCCCCATGACAATAATGATGAATGAAGACTTTTTTTCTCTCCTTTTTGCCCTCTGAAGTGGTCGCTTCGGGCTCTTTCCTTCCGTCTCTGCAGCCCTCAGCGCTCACCTTTTTTTTTTCAGGAATCATCATTAAGCTCAGAGAATTTTTTTTTTTTTTAAACCTTTGTTTAATTGAAAAGTGATCTATATTATCTCCGGCTTCTCTGCTGCTTTTGTGAAGCAATCCGTCCGCAGTACAGGGGTAGTGTTATTTCGTTGGTTGGGGGGCGGCGGGGGGGGGGGGGGGGTGCCTGGTCTGTGCTGATGAGGTGATTGATCGTCAATTTGGTGAGAGCACTTTGGACACTCCCTCACTTGGGGGGTGGGGGGGGGGTGCTGCAAGCCGCAGTGGGACAGGAAGACAACATTGTGATGTCACCTCCACGTTCTGTTTGAGGCCGAGCCATGTGAGGAACAAAGCACAACATCCGTGACATCCGTAAGACATTGCTTCTCAATTATTATTTTTTGTTACATGCCAGGAACAAGAAAACATTTCCGCCACTATAAATAGTATCACGTGTGTGTAAATTTGTTGTATGCAAGTGCACGTCTGCAGAGGAGCAAATAGTCCTTACGCACTCTGTGACTGAATAAGAGCACTACGGCCACCAACTGTAGTGGATGTGATATCATACTATTAAAAAAAAAAAAAGGTTCACTTCTTTTAATGACTTTTACTAAAGAAAAGAAAATCAATAAATAGATCAAATTAAAAAGTTGCTCGATTTGTGTTCCGCGTTTATGAGCGGCTCAAAGCTAAACCGTCCCCGCATAATACGCCGACTGTTTTATTGGGGTTGTGGTTCCTGGCGGGTTCCTCCGCTCGCCGTTTGACAAATGATTTTGCGAATTGTTGCATTCACACTCACTTAAATAGAAATCCGTCAGAGTTGGAGCCGGGTCTTCGCCGCAGCTTGCAGCGCGCCCCGCTCCACGCTCCCCGCCCTCCTTTCCTCAGCAGGCCTATCGTGATGGATTGAGCCTAATGCAAATTTACAACCATTTTATATGTCCATGCGCACCCCCATCCCACCCCCATCCACTCCCCTCAGGGCGCAGTGGAAACATAGCTCAACATCACGCTTGCAAGATGTCCGTTGAAACAGCCGCCATCATCGGACTCCTCTCCATCTCACCAGCGTGCGTGCGTATGTGTGTGTGTGTGTGTGTGTGTGTGTGTGTGTGTTGGGTGCTTGAGCGTGTCAAACAGAAGTACCCCCCAGCGCTCCTCTATATCATCCGCCGCCTGGATGGAAAAATGAGAGGAGAAAGAGAGGCGCCACTTTTTCAGGCTATCAGCTTGGAAAGGCAATGTTGTGCCCTTGTAATTGAGCAGCCGGCCCATCTATCAACGGTTCCACCCTGGATAATAAATATAGAGTACACGCTGGATGCGTATGTGCACGGAGGGCAACCGGAACAGGTGCGTTTTGTGTTACCCGCAGAGCTTGAAGGGACTTCTTTTTTTCTTCTAAACAAAAACCCCAAATCAAAACAGATAAACACAGGCAAAGGATAGAGCTTTGCGGTTTTACTGGATAAAGCGACGAGGGTGATCCGCATAGCATATAAGCAAAAGTAACTTCGGTTATCGATCCCGACAAAGCTATGCAGACTCTTCATAGCTATTTGAATCCCTCAAAAATTAAACTCCGACAAACGCAGGTTCAATATAAAGATGCGGTCATTCTGGATTAAGCTATTCAATTTGTCCTAAAAAAAAATAAATAAAATGTTCAAACAGACAAACACAGATTTTTCGATATGTGCTTTTCCGCTAAGCCATTTGAACCCCTCAAAAATGAAAAACTAACACGGATAAATGCAAGCTCTGATCAAAGCTATGCGGTCGACCTGGATGAAGGCATGTCTGCATAATCCGTTGAGTCTCTCTTGCCCGCTCTTTAAAAGAAAAAAGAAAAAAAAGAAAATCTAAACAAATCCCAATAAATGCATGCTCTGGATAAAGCTATGCAGTCGTCCACATAGCTACAGTATATGTGTCCTTTTAAATCAAAGTTAAGACTGGATAAAGCTATGTAGCTTGTTGTCATAGTTTATTTGAATATCTCAAAAATTTAAATTAAACTGGATACAGCTAAAGCTAAAATATATATATATATATATATATATATATATATATATATATTATCAATATTCTCATTTGACAAATTTGTCAGCCCAAAGGAGAAAAAAACAACTTCTTCCTGTTTCCGCCTAATCTTTCTTGATAGATTTCTCAAAAGTATGACGAGTGGCGTTGGTGTAAGTATCCCATTTGGAGGATTTTTTTTTTATCGTCAGCGGCCCGGCGAGGCGTGAAATGAATGGTCGTCCGCGTGAAGCGAAGTGAACGGTCGTCGGCGCGGAGACGTCTCAGTCAGCGCGTCACATCAATTTCTTATTAGGCCGTCATCCCGTCGTCGTAACGCGGCCCATTTGGGGCCTGTAGCATTAGCGTTAGCCGCGTAGCACCGGTCATTTGCACTCACGGAGAAGACAAAAATGGTAGGCGGCACGTGAAAGATTAGAGTGGCTCGTAATCAGCTACATCTACTCCATTACAGATACAATAACTTTTTGGATACATCGTACTTGTAAACAAAGAACATTAATTGAAAACTTTAGCTTGTGGCCTATTTTTTTCTTTTAATTTGTGGTTTTATAAAGATTTTTATGTAATGTGGCTTTAGAGTGATCTTGTGGGCCAACATCTGACTTTGTTCATTCCCATTTGATATTTCTGTTGATTTGACTGTCAAGCTCTGGGGGGAGGAGTTATCCCCGGTTACTCACTACTAGACAGGGATGTGATTTGACCAAAGTGAAATTATCTGAAAATTTAGCCGGGGGTCTGGGGGCCGTTGGCACCCAGCTAGGTGGTGGGGGGACAAGGCTTCGCCCCCCCGGAGCTCATGGGTTTTCCATGTTTTTAAGTACTTTCAATGCACTCACATGACAAAGAAATAGACAAAACAACAGCATCAATTTTCAATGTATATTGAACTATCCCATATAAAATGGCAGTTTTAGTCAACTCAAAATCAGTCACATTCAAAAACATTGGACTGCCTTTGCTTTTAAAAACTATCACTGAGAATATCATCATATCTAACTAATGTGATTACTAAGTTAACACATAAATAATGTTGAAGAGTTCAAATTTCATGAACAAATAATTGTATCATGACCAAATGAAAAGTAACTCATATTAGAGCATACCACAAATGTCTTTGTTGTAGCAGAAGATGTTATCTGTCGGAGTCATGTGCATACACAATCAACTACTAAAAAAAAAAAAAAAAAAAAAAAAAAAAAAAAAAAAAAAAAAAAAAAAAAAAAAAAAAAAAAACGGATTTTTTTTGGGGGGGGGGGGGGTAAAAAAAAAACGTAATTCCGCGAATTGGCGGAAAAATCACATCCCTGTACTAGAGGATATTTATTTATTTTAGATAATGCAATAAACTCAAACCCCAAACCCCACAGCCCTAAGACTGGAATTCCCTCCTGAAACATCTGATCCTATAAAGCAACCCCTAACCCAAATGATACCGGTAACCCCCTCCAATCATGACCCTAGACCACGTCAGTACCCCCCTAAAAAAATAGCCAACTGAACCAGGCTGGACCAAATCCACAATGCATTGTGCACTGAACACAAACGCGTGTTAGCGTTGCTCATGTTTAACCGCCATTAGCCGGCCCTCATTTGAATGTGATCTTCATCATTTGGCGTAAACATCCTCATCATCAGTAAAAAAGGCCTCAATCTGTCTCATTATCAACTTCATGATGAGGCCGAAGAAGCGGAAATGGAGGAGCGCGTGTTGACAACAAGAAAGTCGGTGCGACCACATGGCCGTCAATGCTGAGTGTGTAATTGTGCGCGAGTACACTACACTAATTAAAGCTCGTAGCTCTGGCACGCCAACGGCAACATTAATAATTGAGCTTTTATTAATATTCAAAAGTAGCCCTGGGAATATATTAGACATTTTAATGCTTGCAGATATTGTCTAGTAGTGTGTGTGTGTGTGTGTGTGTGTGTGTGTGTGTGTGCGACCTGGTTGTGATGAATTGAACAACTAAACCCTCCTCACCCTAAATCAACTCTTTCCTTTACCTGTTGGTCCGACTGTGCAGTCGAGTACACAAAATGTTCCCATCTGCCGAAAATGTATTGTGGCGTGAAATTTGGGGCCATTAACTTCTCCGTCCGTGTTCAAGTCTTACGAGGGTCGAATTTGGGTTCCCTCCTTGCCCAAAATCAGCAATTTGTGCTGAATTCTGGGAGAATTTCAAGGTATGTGACTCATACCTTGATGATGTCCTATTAGGGAATTTGTCTAAATGAGCTCCAATTGGAAGCAGATCTGCGACAGAGATGGCTGATGCTATTTAGTGTTCTTTTTTTTTTTTTTTTTTTTAACTTACACCATCCAATGTAGGCGGAGCACGGAAATTATGATTTTGAGGGTTTGCCATGAAACGGGAGCAAAAGGGTTCATTCGTAGCCTTATTCTTATTGCATCTTTTTCCATATGTGGAAGTGCGTGCGCGTGTTTTTATCCCTGAGCTGTTGAATATTCACATCGGGGGAGAGATTGCGCTAATCTGGAATTTCTAATTAAAAAGCTCTTGCTTGGCGGCGTGGCACAAATGCTGTTATTGTTTAATATCGCTCACTGTCCTACCACACCATCCATCATTCTGCCACCAACACCCCCAAATAAGACCCCCATAAGACCCCCCCATCGAATCAGCCCCCCAGTACCTCCGCATTACAATCAACTGGATGATGATTGTTTTTCCTCTGAGTGACGTCTTTAGTCTTTAAAAAAAAAAAAATCATAATAAAAAAGTACTCAGTACTCAGAGACTTCCTTGTTCATTTAAGATAATGAATCACTGCATTGCACAAAAAAAGGCCTCACCTCGAATAAACTTGAGTTATTGTATAACATGGTCGTAGGTTAGAGGCCATTCTCGCCGGTCTCAGTCTATTGCTGGTCGGTGCTGCTTTTTGTTGTTTTGCATGAACTGATGCGCCGTTCAAGAATGGAAGGAGGCCGCGATTCGAGGCGAGGCGTCGACAGCGCAGCACTTTGGATCTTAATGGAAGCGTTATGGTAGATCTTTCCCAGGCGAGCAAGTGAGGTCCCCCCTCCTTCCCGAACCCCAGCGACGCCCGAAGGCCGTCTGCTGCTGGACGATGTTGACCATAATGACCACGGGGGAGGCCAATTTCATACGGTGCAACATACACAACAACACGGGAACTCTCCCGACTGAAATCAACACAACGGAAACGACACAACAACCTCTAGGCTGGTTTTTACTTTGTCAAACTCATAATGTGTCTTTTATGAATCCTAGACTAATGAACCCTTAAATGTACCATTTAAATCAAGTAGGCTCTAGTTTAGTAGTGGGTTCTAGACCATTCTAGTCCAGTAGGGAACATTTAGTGCATATGCACCCAGAATACACGCCTGGAGTAGGAGGATGACCTCATGTATTGTATTATTGTAAAATGTTTTTTTTTTTACTGTAATCTGGTCTAATTTGTAGGTTATAATCATATGTGTGAGATCATTTTAGTAGGCTTCGGGTAGTCTAGCTCTTTGACTGCCAGACGTTTTCAGAAAAGGGATGCCGTGGGTGCCAGTCGATTTAAGCATTTTGACTGATCTTTCAAGGTCAACAGAAAATTATGTGTTTAGACTATGGAAACACACATACTACCAAATGAAAGATTGAACTCTCATCTTTCATCAGAAAAAAAAAAAGTTTGTTTCTACCTTATTTCGTTTTTCAGTAATCAACAATAGAAAATGGTTAGTTTCACCTCTGTTTTGAAACAAACGTCTTTTAACGTCTTTGGCACTCCTCCATAGGATTTTACTAAACGTTATTTAACGTTTTTGGCAGTCAAAGAGCTAGTAGATCCAGTGTGCATGTATCCCGAGTACTTGCCTGGTTCAGTAAATTAAGAATGCATTCATCAAGAGTTGTCTGTTACCGTTAGAAGGACTTTGCGTATTGCATTTGAAAATGTTTACAACGTTGTTTGCATTATTTAGTGGGTATTTGACCAAATGTCAACAAGTGTGAGGTTAACCTTTCTATTGTATCACTTCAGAAATGTTTTTAAGTCTTGTCTGTTTTTTTTTTAGGTTTGAGACCATTCGAGCATGCTCGAGCGGAATCGACGAGATCTGGTGTGCACGAATCCAAGGCAAAAGTTTGTTCGTGTGAGGATAAACTTGCTTATGGAAGGATTTGAAAATCTTTTTAGCAGGGATGTGATTTGACCAAAGTGAAATTATCTGAAAATTTAGCCGGGGGTTTGGGGCCGCTGGCACCCAGCTAGGTCCAGGGCAGCGCCCTGGTGGGGGGACAAGGGGGGCGTAGCCGTGTTTTTAAGTACTTTCAATGCACTCACATGACAAAGAAATAGACAAAACAACAGCATAAATTTTCAATGTATATTGAACTATCCCATATAAAATGGCAGTTTTAGTCAACTCAAAATCAGTCACATTCAAAAACATTGGACTGCCTTTGCTTTTAAAAACTATCACTGAGAATATCATCATATCTAACTAATATGATTACTCAGTTAACACATAAATAATGTTGAAGAGTTCAAATTTCATGAACAAATATTTGTATCATGACCAAATGAAAAGTAACTCATATTAGAGCATACCACAAATGTCTTTGTTATAGCAGAAGATGTTATCTGTCGGAGTCATGTGCATACACAATCAACTACTAAAGAAAAATAAATAAATAAAATAAAATAAAATAAAATAAAAAAAATAAAAAATTCAGAATTTTTTTTTTTGGGGGGAGATAAAAAAAGCGGAATTCCGCGAATTAGCGGAAAAATCACATCCCTGTTTTAGGGTCAATCATGGTTCATTTTGTTCCGGTGAAAGAGGAGATGAGATGCTAATTTGTTTTTTATTAGAAGAAGAGAAAAAAAAGCAAGTGTGATGATGACTGAACAAATGAAAAGGTTAATTGGAAAATGATCTGCTCGGGAGATTCACGGGAGACACGTTTGCTTTCATTTTGTAGAACTCTCCACGGAGGCTAAAAAGAAAGAAAGAAGAGAAAAGAAGCATAGACTGGTTAACTAGGTTTAGTAAAGGGTTGACGGATTTGGTGACTTCTGCACTAGACTATACTAGTACGTTCCACTCCATTCTTGCAAGTCTGAATGATCAGCTCATCAGAAAGCTTTGCAGGAGCCTGATTATGATCCTGATCATTTGAGTCAGGTGTGTTGGAGGAGGAAAACCTCTAAGACATGCAGGACTGTGGCCCTCGATGACCAGAGTTTGAGACGTATGTTGTAGACCGTTCGAATGGGCTCCAGGCTATTCTAATATTTCTTGTCATTTCAGTTGGGTTGTAGTCTCATGTAGTAAATTCAATTCTCTTCAGTTGGAGTCACTCTGGTTTGTTCTAGACCATTCCAGTAGGTTGTAATCTATTGTAGTTGTCCATGCTAATGAGGCCTTCCTGCCTCAATGTCATCATCATCATTATCATCATCATCATCAAAAAAGTCTTACGGGATCAAATAAAATGAACTGAAAAGTCAGATATGAAATGAGCAAAAGACGTGAGCTTAATTTCTCAAAGAAAATAAGATAAGAGGAAATAATTGATTCCTTGACTGGCGTACACGACACAGAATTGTTGAACAAACTCTGTGTGCCTCCCTTTGTTCATAAATAGATGATTATTTTTAATTTCTTCAGATGAAATGCAGAATGGCTCCCAAAGGACACTCTCGCCTTTTTTATTCATAGACTGGCGTGTAAACAAACGTCTTTTTGATTCGCACTAAAGACAAAGAACGTCGGCATTTTAAGTTGAGCCAGCCACTAACCGAGCATCTTTTCATTAAACCTCTCGTACCGTTTCACTCGCATCACGCACTGAAACCTGGCACCCAACAATTTGAATGACTCCCATTGGAAACACACGGACCATCTGATGTCACTCGTGTAGCTGGTGAAGATCTTTTCCTCATTGGTGGTAGTCGATTCTCGAAAGATACTGTACGAGATTGCACTCTACAGAATAAAATTCAGGACTACAAGCTGCCGACTAGACTTGACCCAAGTCGAGTGACTAAAATTTACTAGGATGGACTAGGACCTATTATAATGGTCTAGAACAGAGGTGGGCATCGAGGGCCGCAGTCCTGCAGGTTTTGCGTGTTGCCCTTCTCCAACACAGCTGATATATGATCAGCTCATCAGCAAGCTCTGCATAAGCCTGATAACGATCCTGTTGATTGGAATCAGCTTGTGTTGGAAGTGAGAAACCTACAAAACCTGCAGGACTCCGGCCCTCGAGGACCGAGATTGCCCACCTCTGGTCTAGAACCTACTGGAAATCAAATTCACCCTGCAAGAATAGGATTCACTTGATGGAGAATTTTTGATGATACCAGGGTGGCTAAAACTTGCTAGAATAGACTAAAGCCCACTAGAACGTCGTAAAGCTGACTGCAGTGCTAGTAACCTGGAAAACTACTAAAAAAAAAAGTACAAAAAACAAAAAAAAAAGTCACAAAGAAAAAAAAAAACAATCTTTGGATTTTTGGAGTGTATTTGTAAACTCACTCGAATATTCTGTGTAATAATGTATTCCAGTACAAAGTATTTATTTATCCGTGTTGTGTACACGGACCCGGTCGGAGTGGAAAGACACTGTGACGGTCACGCCGCTGACTATTGACTGGTCGCCTTCATTGGTTCCGGCTGGCCGCGTCTCTGAGGCGGCTATTGACAACTGGATCCTGCTCTGGTTGGTGGGGTCGTGGGACGGGGACGGGGGATGCTCCTCTTTTGATTAATTGAGGCCCCCACTTGATTAATGCCTCGTCTTCCCAGAGCTCCACTCTTTTAATCACCTGCACACTTTGTTTTTTAACTTTTGACTGACTTTTATGCACCAACATTGGGATTTAACAGACACAAATATTTGTGTTTTTTTCCAGGACATTGGTCTAACGTCATAGGCATGTTCAAGGCCAGACTTAAATGCCATTTTTGTGTTGTCTATTCCTGTAGGTTCTAGACCAATCTAGTAGGTTCTACATTAAGCAGTGTGTTCTAATAAGGATCTAGCCATTCCAGTCTGGTAAAGTCCAGTCAGTAGTCTATTAAGTTTTGTCCTCTTTGAGCGTAGTCTATTCAGGATGATTGTTTAGTCTTCCCTCATAGGTTGTAGTGTATTCCAATATGTTCGAGACCATTCATGAGGTTCTTGTCCATCCTAAGGAGTTTTACCCACTTCAGTAAGGTCAGTTCTAGTCACTGGGTTGTCATATTGTTTTTTAAGTTGCATTCTTATAGGTTGAAGTGTATTCCAGTAGGATCTAGACCACTCTAGTAAAATACTGTCTATCTTAGGTGAGTTATAGCCACTATAGTAAGGTCAAGTCCAGTCATTAGATTTCAGTCTAGTCGAACAAGTTCCATTCGATTTAGGTGTAGCACAGTATATTCCAGTCTACGGTAGCGGGTAGTGTCAAGTTTGGTGTGCAGTTTCTAGTCTCTGATAGTACGTATAATTCTTGTAGAGTTCAGCTTCCATCTTAGTCAGCAGTTTGTGGTCTAGTCTATTCCATTCTATTTGGGTAGAGTCTGTTATACTGTACTTGGTTCTATTCTACTGTAATATGTTGTAGAATAAATTCTAGTCAATTGTAGTCATTTGGAGCCACGACTGCAGAGTCTAGTCTGTGAGTGAGACTATCTGGTTTAATTATAACGTTGAACAATGAAGTTCATTCTCGGATGTTCAAGACCATTCTGGTTGGTTCTAGTCCATTCTAGTAAGTTATAGAAACTCCAGTATGGTAAATTCTTGTCAACAGGTTCTACTTTAAATATTTCCAAAACAACATCGTTCTTAAATTCCATTTGACTTTAGCACTTTCGGGTGTTGCTAACTACCGCTAATTGCTATCTGCTGAGTCATCATTTCAACACCCACTGGTACCCTGTCCCACCACCCCCAGGTGGGTCGGTCCCAGCGCGACAGCCTATCACGGCGTGATTTATGGCGGCTAGCGGCGGCGGCTAATGACACCAACGCTACACTCATTGATTTGTATGAATGCCCTCCGCTCTTCATCTATCACACTTTAATGCTGGACTTTGCAACGTATCATCATCGACTGGCTGCGTCGCAACGAGAGAGGCCGGTGGAGGCGTGGGGGGGGGGGGGGATACAAGTTCCACGTTACCCCCAAGGGCCAACACCCCCAACCACAAGCTCCTCTGCTTCATGGAAATGATGCTTTGCTCAACAAAGCAGATAATAGCTTCACTCAGCAGCACTTTGTGTATCTGGAGTGTCAACACACGCACACAACTACACTCACAAACACCGTTTCCATGGCTTGCTCACCTATAAATTGTTTCACTCAATTTACAGTCATTTGAAATGAATTGAGTCATCGGTTACTATTTTTTACGAGCCATTTTTCATTATTCTTATTTATTAAAATTTCACATTTTTCTCTTTTTTTAAATTATGCTCTTTTTCACCATTTTGCTATTTTTGACCAATTTACATATTTGTTTTAACAATTTTCATTTTTTTGTTGATTATTATTTTTTTGATTTGTTAAGCTTTCACAAATCTGAGCATTCCCCCCAAAAAATCTAACAATTTTCACTCGTTTTTTTGCAATTTACACCATTAAAAAAAAAAAAAATTTTCCCACTATTTCAACTCCATTGCAAATTGTTCCACTTTAAAAAATTCACAATTTGCAAATTTCACTCAGTTTTCGTTCAATAGTTTTCACCATTTTTATTTATATACTAGTCTCATTCATTTTCATCCCTTTAAACACATGTAAAAAAAAATCTTGTCAAATATTACTCCTCTACTTTTTTTTTTTTTTTACATTTCAATAATTGCTTCATTCAATAGAGGAAGACTTTCCAATGGGCACCGTGGATGCCCCGTAGCCGCTGCGATGTGCACGGGGAAGAGAAAAAGGACGAGATACGAGTGTCCAACATGTTTTTTGATAAGATGAACATTTAAGGTTATACTATATGTATTATACTGGAATTTGTGTGACATATGCAAACTACTTACTGCCCTTTCCCATTCAAATACGATTGTGCAAACACATTTATGTACCTCTAACATGAGATAAAACACACACACACGCGTACATGCACAGGCACACATTCTCTACCTTTAATGATAAACGGCTCCAGATTTGAAGATTCCCATTTGTAATTTTCTGAGTGAAGAGGCAGGACGCTAGCGATTGATCAAATTGGGCAGCAAGTTAACACCCAAGACCCCACCACACATGTACGCACGCACACACACACACACACACACACACGGTTTCCTTTCTTTCTATCTTCTCCCAGCTTCTCCATGGCCCGTCTTAAATTATTCAAGTAGATTTATGAATGGTCACCTCAGCCAGTATGTCTATTAATAACTTTTTTTTTTTTTTACATGACTGAATTGTAGGAATTTTAGCACTAAAGATTTTTTAATTGTGGGCTTTGGCTGAAAGAAGCCATTAACTCATTCACTGCCAAGAATTCATAAAAAAAAAAAGATTATTAAAATTAGGGGCAACAGGCGATATTTTTTTTATTGTAATTAATTCGCATTACTTCACTAGTTAACTCACGATTAATCACAAATTCTATATCTGTTCCAAATGTACAATCATTTTTTTAAGGTTTTCATACTCTTGTTAACAAAAGTCGGGAAAAAAAGTTAAACTAATAAAAATAGTTCAAATGAATTTTTGGCGTTTATAGCGTCAATGGCAATGAATGAATTAAAAAAAGAAGAAAACATTAAAAATTTGGTGCGTCAGGCGATTCAATTTGTAATCATAATTAATCGCATGACTTCACTAGTTAACTCACAATTAATCACACATTTTATATCTGTTCCAAATGTACAATAAAAAAAAATCTAGGTTTTTCTACTCTTGTTAACAAAAGTGAAGAAAAAAAAGCTAAACTAATAGAAATAGCTCAAATGAATTTTTGACGTCTATAGCCGTCAATGGCAGTGAATGAGTTAAAAGGGATTTCAAACCAAAACAGAAAACACTCACATCATTTATGTAACATGAAATTACACAAACTGTATAATAAGCGGATGGCGACCGACACATTCATTGGCTCTCTAACATCGCACAAAGGAAACAGGAAGTTGGCCATTTTGGATTGAATCGGGTTGGGGGCAATTTCCTGGGTTCCTTCAAAGACAAAAGAGGTTTAGTCCGATTGCACGGCTATTATGAGGAGACCCACAAACAAGTCTCAAGAAGCCCTGCCTGAAAAGGTCTCGGGACATCTGCCACTTTTCATTGGAATCTGATTGTCATTTTGGTTGCCTTCCCGTAAACGTTTTGAAAATTCGGAACCTAAAACCAGTTTCACTTTGCATCAAGCAATTTGGTAGACATGCTTATGAATAGATGCATAAAAAAATGTCTCAAAGAGGCTTACCTAAACAGAAACATGAAGTTTGTGATTTGGATTCAAAGTCGCTTTTTTTATGCTCATTTTAGGCGCGGGGGGGGGGGGGGGGGCAAGTCTAGTCCTGGAGAGCCCCTATTTAGCCGGTTTTCCATCTTTCTCTCCACCAGCACACCTGATTCATGATCAGGATCGTTAGCAGGCTTCTGCAAAGCTTGCTGATGACCTGATCATTGGATTCAGCTGCGTTGGAGGAAGGAGACCTGGAAAACAGGTTGGATTAGGGTTCTCGAAGACTCGCACCTCTGCTTTAGGCCCTTCAAAGACAAAGATGTTGCTTTTATACCACAAATGTTTTGAAAATTCAGCCCCAGAAGGCAGTTTTACTTAAGGACATGAAATTAGGTAGGCTCGTCTATCACGAGTACACCTACAAAAAAAAAAAAAAAAATTAAATAAAGCCTCAGACAGTCATGTGTGAAACGACACCGAGTCTGCCATTTTGGTTTGAAGCAGCCTTTTGCGGTCATTAAGGCCATTTCCAGCAGTCCTTTATACACAAATTTGTCAGTTCCGTCAGACTCCGGTAAAGGTTTTGAAAATTCAGCCTCTAAAAACAGTTTGATTTAGCGACATGAAATTTGGTAGGCCTGTCTGTCATGGGGAGATGCACAAGAGAGTCTCAAGAAGCCCTGCCTGGAAAACAAAAAACACAGGAAATCCGCCATTTTCATTTGAATCAGTCTTTATGAACACTTTTGTCCGATTGTGACCAAATGTTAAACTGGCACAAAAACAAAACAAAAAATCGGTATTTTCATCATTGCCAGTATGGCAAAGTTCAATGACTCCCCATAAAACTGAACATTTTACGAAATCAGCTCCACAAGGTCTGAGCTCCTGTTTGTGACGAATGGACAACAGCACCCCCTACAGTATGTTACTAAATGACTTCTGTTGGAATTTGAAGCAATTTGACAGCAACCTGCACGTTGACAAGTTTTCCAGTCTTTGGAAAACTTTTCCTTTGTGTGGAAAATAAAAGTCAAGTAAACATATTTGTGTCAGAGCATGACTAAAACGAGGGCCTCTCATTACGAGGGCCCGAGCGTTTTTTCTTCCCCGCCACCTTGTTAGCGATGTCCGCCGCCGCTAATTGGCAGCATCTTGCCGCTCTCACGCTGGCAGACGCTTAAATGACAAACGTTGGCGCGCTCCTTCCACAACCTGAGAGGGAAAGCTGTGACGTCTCGTTATCGGGAGGGTCCGCACTCCAGACAATCAACAAGGTGGTGGCGGGGGGGGGGGTGCGGTGGTGGGGCGTCACTGAAGGGCAATTTGTCCCTTTAATCAGGAGCATATTTTGGAAAATTCCGCCCCCAAAGCCGGTTTCACTCAGCAACATGAAATTTGCAAGACGCGGCCGTCATGAATAGAGCCACACACAACTGAAAAGACACAGGAAGTCAGCCATTTTTGTTACAGGATCCATTTTTGGCAAAACTGGATGACTCGCATATTCCCTGAAATTGGCGTAATTATTGTAATTTCTTGAAATAGCAAGACCATGAAACCAGTAAATAAACAAGTTGTGTCTAATAGATTGGGTCATCTGATCGGATCAGTGATTGCTTGGCTTTTTTTTTTTTTTTAACTCTCTGATCTGCTCCTGATCCTCATCTATCCATCTAACTGTTTGTGGGCGGAGCATGGTGGTAATGATGATTTATGTCCCCAAAACTTGTCTCAGTTGCAGATTTGACAAAACACCAAGAAATTCAGTCAACATGGCTAACCTAAGTATACGCATGAAAAATTCTCAAGAAGCCATGTTGGGGGGAAAAGAAAAAAAAAACTCAGCAAGTCCATTTCTAGGGGATCCTTCAAAAACAAAACATCCTTGAGATTTTGTTTGATCACAACCAAATTTCGAACCTTACATTCTAGACAGGTGGATGGAGCTAAATTGAGAAACGCTTCATCATTATGCCTGAACCATCACGAGACCGATCAGTTCAAAGAATAAACGATTCCATGGCATGTGGTGGACGTGGCTTTGAAGGCAAAGATTTGCCATTAACTCTTTGACTGCCAGACGTTTTCAGAAACAGTCGCCACTGCCAGCCGATTTAAGCATTTTGAGTGATCTTTCAAGGTCCACAGAAAATGTTGTGTTTGGACTATGGAAACACACATACTACCAAATGAAAGATTGGACTCTCGCGACCGGCCGCCATATTTCCTTTGTCTTCCATTCTCATCTCCTGCTCAACGCTCTAGCTCCGCCTCTACTGACTCCCACCCGATCTTGTCAAAAGAGAGTCATCGCTGCCCTCTAGGGGCCAAAAATAGTCATTAGGCACAACAGACAGACTTGAAACTTTCACCAGACATGCGGAAGGGTTTCCTCTACCCGTTTCAAAAAAAAAATAAAAATCATTGGATGACGTCTTTTGACGTCATTGGCAGTGAAGCGTAGGTTTTTACTTGACGTCTTTAAACGTCAGTGGCAGTGAAAGAGTTAATGTCCAAAATAAGTCATTTGATGAGCTCATTTGTGGAGTTTGGACTTCCTAGAGAACTCAGACCAGCACACTGCATTGAGCTGTTTTGAAGCCAACGAAATAAGATGGAAGTCAAAAGTCCGCAGTGGCCGCTGGCGGGGGATGTTGTCCCCTCCCGGACAATTTGACTTGTAGATGCGTGGGGGGGGGCGGGGGCTCGGAGTGCGTCTTGGTCCTCTGATTCGGGCAATTAGCAAGCGACTGGAGACGGCGGCTGACATTTGGCCATCAACGTGGCCGCCGCCGGCTGCGCTAATTAGCCGAGATGGAGTGAAAGGCATCTGCGGGAAGATCATCTAACACTGCGAGGAGATCGGCCCCACTGGAAAGTTCCCAGGGAACCTCTGCCGCTTCTTTTATCTTTAATGCTTGCTATACCAACGTTAGCTACCAGAAGACTCTATTTTCCCCGTTGGACTATTTAATGATGCCAAGAAGATGGAGTGCCCGAGCCCTGCAGTCTTTCTACTGAAAAGGTGCAGAAGAAGGTCTAATGTATCCAAAATGGTTGCTTGTTCTTAAACCGCTTTAGCCACGCCCATGCAAAACCTAAACAATGTTTTGGTATCCTATCTTCCCTTGTAAAACTGCCAAGCTTGCAAATATATAGCAAGTAGAAAGGTCACAGCAATATAACAGTCTAGCTCAGGTCACTCATCGAATGATGTCGCCTTGTGAGGTTTGTGGACCGAAAATGTTGTAGTGGGGCCGTCGCAAAATGTTTTCAAGGAAACTGACAAGGTTTTGTTTTGACCAATTGTTAAGAAAAAACAATGTGCAAAATGAGAACACGAATATGCTTTAAGTGTTCAGCGACTTACATTGACAAAATAACATTACATAGACATGTTTGGAACTTAATGTTATGTTACAGAGTAACAGTAGTAACCGAAACCGCCTATGTTAAAATTTGGTACATTTCTTTGCATGTTATTTTTTACAAATGATTGACCAGTCAAGTGTTGAAAATGTCTTGCTCTCCCAAACACTGGTGATTTTGGAAGAACAAGGATTGCGGCCAAAGACAACATTAACTCTTTGACTGCCAAAAACGTTAAATAACGTTTAGTAAAATCCTATGGAGGAGTGCCAAAGACGCTAAAAGACGTTTTTTTCAAAACAGAGGTGAAACTAACCATTTTCTATTGTTGATTACTCAAAAACGGAATAAGGTAGAAACAAACTTTTTTTTTTCTGATGAAATATGACAGTCCAATCTTTCATTTGGTAGTATGTGTGTTTCCATAGTCCAAACACATCATTTTCTGTGGACCTTGAAAGATCAGTCAAAATGCTTAAAATCGGCTGGCACCCACGGCATCCCTTTTCTAAAAACGTCTGGCAGTCAAAGAGTTATGTTACTTATATAGCTGCCAAACGCTAATTTAAAAAAAAATCTGATTAATCACATTTTAGAATTTTCATCACTAAATTAAAAAAGGATTTTTAATCAACATTTTTGTTGCCTTCCCAAATTTAAAGAGCACCTGTTATGTGTTAATTCTTTCGGCGTTTAACGTTATGAGGACATCTTCAACATTTTTTCATCCACTGCACACGCTCATCCTCCGCTTTTTCTAATCAGTTAATGACTTGGATCATTTAAAATGGAAGAAAAAAATTGCCTCCGATAGTTTGACATGAACGTCATGCGCACACATTTATTAAATGCTTTACATGAATGCATGTAGTCATGTTCATTGCTCAAACAACCTGTGCTACCTTCGACGTAAGCGTCCGCTGTCAGCCAAAGGATCATTTGTGATCAAAATTAATAGTGTGATTAATCAGCATTAGGACATGATTAATGCCATCATTTTTTTGTGATAACAAAGTTAACGCTTTAACTGCACTAACTTAGTTTACTTGTTACTTACGCTACGTAAACATATGATCTGCATTGCTGATATGCAATGAGAGTTTCGCGTCGTCGTGGTCATGCACAATGAAATTCCGATGAACACTTTGACAATGGCGACTGTATAACATACAATATAGAGTGGCCTGGCGTGCACATATTTTGTGCGATTGAAGAGTTTTCGCATTCTTGGCCCGTTTGTGCGAGAGTGTTGTTTTATAAAAGGCACTCTTGTTTGTTTTTGCATCAGAAAAGCAGCGCTAGCGCCAAGATGGATTTGCGCTTCCTTCTTCAGCCGCTTTTCTTCCTCTGAGGGCTTGCAACCAAGCAACATCTGCACCCGGGAGATAGCCCAGGATAAAATATGTATTAGCTTCCTCACCCCCCCCCCCCCCCCCAACACACACACACACACCCAAACCCCCCGCGGATGACAAAGCGCGGCCAAAGCGGGCGATGGTATAGATTTCGGCGTACTTAGCAAACACAAACCGCCGGCCGGCTTCCATTCCCAGGCCAATCCGCTACGCCCCCGCCACCCGTTTAGTCAACTCAAACATCCCCCTTATTCTTTTCTCGCGCTGATTTCTTCTTCTTCTCAATTTCACTTCCTCTTCTACTCGGCCCGCTGACAGGCTGCCGGCGTCCGCGGGAAGAGAGCCGCATTAATTAAGACGGTGCCAGCTGTAATTTTCTGGGGAAGTAAATTTGCGCACAACTAAAGGTTACGGGGACCTTTTCACTGTCAGAATTTACTACAGCCTGTGAATGTTAATGCAGCTAATGAAGACATGCTCTCGCTGGCTGAACTTAAAAAACTAGCGCCGCCACCGCCACGAGGAGGAGGAAGAAGAAGGGGAGGAAGGCAGTGGGCCAAAAAAGACGAGGCGGGAGATGGACAAAAATGGACACTCAAGAGTTGTACTTAGAGTCCAGGAAATTCAAGTTAATTCAATTGAAACAGAAAGAATGTATAAAAAAAAAAAAAATCTTGGAGTAGTTATTGATGAGAAATCATGTTGAAAGTCACACATAGTTAATGTCAAAAATGTCAAAAATCATAGGGATACTCTCTCAAAATAAGGATATTCTAAATAAGAAATCATTACACACATTATGCTGTTCATTATTATTACCATAGTTGACCTATTGTGTGGAAACGCATATGAAACAAATACCGAGTCCGTTTTCAAACTGCAAAAAAGAGCCATAAGAATTAGCATCGAAAGCATTTTAGAAAGACAAAAAGCAAAATGAAGCCTAGAAGTTACTTTGGTAATCCTTGCAAAAAGTTAGCTGTCATTTCGAAAGAATGACCAATTGGTGTTTTGCAGTGGTGACGTTTTTTTTGACATTTCCACAAAGCGGTGAAAGTATTGCTGGGGCCTTGAGAAAGCGCGGCGATAAGCGCAGGACGCAGCAGAAATAATGCGAGCTGATAAAAAGGAAAAGGAGCAGCAAGAGGAGCGCATCAATGACAAGGTCGCCCGGGAAAAGTCCGACTTAACCTGAGGCCACAGAATCATTTCACACAACTCAGGATGACACGTTAACACGCGCACGGAAAGCGAACGCACAAAACAACATTTCTCCCACAATTACCTGCTGCTTTTCAAAATATCTTTTATATGTAGAAGTTTTAGTGTACGTACGTAATTCGACGTTCAACCTAACAGGGAAGCAGAAGTGAGCGTCTGGTGCTAAATTTCACACAGCCGTCCCGGCACGGCACAATAGCTTTACCATTAGTACAAAAAAAACTATTTGGGTGTTTACAGGCAATGTAGACTATACAACAGTTAACTCTTTGACTGCCAGACGTTTTCAGAAACGGGACGTCGCCAGTGCCAGCCGATTTAAGCATTTTGACTGATCTTTCAAGGTCCACAGAAAATGTTGTGTATGAACTATGGAAACACACATACAACCAAATGAAAGATTGAACTCTCATCTTTCATCAGAAAAAAAAGTTTGTTTCTACTTTATTCCGTTCTTCAGTAATCAACAATAGAAAATGGTTACTTTCACCGAAATGCTCTGTTTTGAAACAAAAAGCGGAGAAAAAGAGCTTTTTGTGAAACGATGTTATTTCATGCACTCTAGTGAATTGTACACTTCTTTTTGTCCATGAATGATGCCACAAACACCTAAATAGTGCTTTACTTCTGTAAAACGCTTTCACCAACAATGAAAAAGTGTTTTTAGTTTGCAAAATACGTTTATGTCCATTCAACAGTGTAACAATTTGACAAAACAATTTCGCAAACTATTTACAAATGTGTGCAACTGTGGTACTACTTACAATTATGTGGATGTTTCAAATACAGTTTTTCTTTTTGTAACACTGCCCTGCGTGCAAGGAGACGGAGCAGGATTTGCACAACAGATACGTTTCACTTCGATTGTCCGTTTCGCGTGCAGACGTTACACTTTCTTGACGGCCTTTTTTTCCGGGGAATAAATAGCAAGTAGCAGACTGTACACACTCCTCCGATGAATATGCATTGGACTCGGGGCACTCTTCGTCGTCCGCCTGAGCGTGCTCGGTTGTGCTCCGCGTTTTTCGGTGTTAGCATCGCTAGCCCGTGAACCTTTATGACGTTGTCATAGCCGCCGCGTCAGCGCTTCCAACTTCGGCGTCAACCTCGGAGTCACCATCATCATCATCGATGATGATCATCAGCGTCATCAATGTGCTCTTTAGCGTTGGTCGATGCCTTTCGTCTTTGAAAAAAATTCCCAAGTGTGAGCTGCTTGCAACCGGTCGCCATTGTTCGCTTCCTCAGCCATCTAGCTCCGCCTCACGTCTTCTACTGCCGTGTCAACGCTTCCAACCTCGGAGTCACCATCATCATCATCGATGATGATCATCGTCGTCATCAATGTGCTCTTTAGCGTTGGTCGATGCTTTTCGTCTTTGAAAAAAACTGCTCGAGCGTGTGCTGCTTGCAACCGGTCGCCATGTTCTCTTCCCTTCTCCAGCCATTGTCCCCTCTAGCCCCGCCTCACGTCTTCTACTGACGCCTACCCAATCTTGTCAAAAGAGAGTCATTGCTGCCATCTAGGTGCCAAAAATAGTCATTAGGCGAACTAGATCTACTTGAAACTTTCACCACAGCTGGCCAAGGCTTTCCTCCACCCGTTTCCAAAAAAAAATAAAAATAAAAATTGGAGAACGTCTTTTAACGTCCTTGGCGGCCCTCCGTAGGTTTTTACTAAACGTCATTTAACGTTTTTTGGCAGTCAAAGAGTTAAGCAACATTATTCTTAGTTCTTGTGCTGATTTCCGGATTGTGGACCCCACAAACGCAAAGACACAAAGGGGAAGATTGACAAATTGATTCTTACAACGCAAAGCGCCGGACCAAGCCAGGAGAAAGAAATGTTGACGAAAGTCGCTTGCAAAAGCTGCAAGGAAAGAAAGTAACAAAAATATACCCGCGGGCTACAAAACTGCACAACGCGAATAAACAAAATGACAAATGCTAACAAGCTATACAAAGCGGAGAAAGTAAAGGCGACGTGGAAAACCTTCACGTGGAGATCAATCACTCAAGCGGAAAGTTGAGGAAATAAAAAACTAGCTGGATGAACTAAACTAATTAAACAAATTAACAAACAAACTAAAACAAAGTAATTAAGTAACTAATTAAAGTATATAATGCCAGCATTAAAACTAACTAATGAACCAAACAGTTATACTCACTAAATAACTAGTTTACACCCTGACTGATGAAATAAAAATAAATAAATAAATAAATAAAAAGTAATTACAAAATAAAAATAAAACAACCCAACTAAAAATGGATCAACTAAACAACTAATTAAACAACCTACTAACAAACTAAACAATTAATTAAATAATGAAAAGCCAACCTTAACCAACAAAAGATAAACTAAACCACCATCTCATCACCTTACTTAGGAATGAATAAACTATGTAACAAAACAACAATCGTTTTAAGAAACTAAACAATTGCCTGTACCTATGAATCCAACTAACCAACTCTCTATCAGCCAGTAAAGTATAGTAGTTAATGACGTGAATGAGTGAGCAACTTGTGAACTAAACTTCAGCAGAGAAAAGGCAAACCAGCGCACGTTTATGTCTCTGAATGCTCCTAAATGCTAGCATGGTGTGTGCGTGTGTGTGTGTGTGTGTGTGTGCGTGCGTGTCTGGTCGCCGGCGGGCATCCGCAGGGATGTAGGATGACACGCTAGCTGCTTGCTATTCATCTATTCGGACTGCCAGCGGCCATTCAACACATTGTCATACTTTAACACACACGCATGCGCGCGCACCTGTGTGAGTGTATGTGTGTGTGTGTGTGCGCGCGCGCGCGCGTGTATTATAAAGACAAGCCTTCTGGCCTCATGTCACAGCCTCACTTCAACTATGTCATGTCTGATTGATACTAACCTCTCATACATACACAGGTGCGTGTGCGTGTGTGCGTTTCATGACAGCACATTATTTGTCTTCAGTCAATTATTCTGAACAAGCACATCTAATGAACCCGTTCACGCGATACAGTTCGATGTCCAACAAAACTAGCTTCTTTCGATGTTGTCTCATAAAAATGCCATGATGCATATTCCACTCCAGTCCTGTAGGTGGTGGTGTCCTCAAAATAAAGTAGCCAACCACCTAACAAACAACCAATCAACAATTAGCCCAACAGCTGACAGACAAATTGACTGACGCACTGACCATATTGTTCACTTACCTGAACAACTAACTGGCAACTGAACAACTGGCTAAACAATCAGCCAGCTAACTAGGTCACCAACCTTACCAAAAAGGTAACTGATGAATTGAACCAGGCAAAGCTCCCAGCTTTGCAGGCTTATGATGACTTGGCCCCCCCTGGAGGACGGACTGGAACAAACAACAAGCGCTCACTCCCTGCAGCCCACCTTGTGGCCAGACGCTGATTTACACGCCACACCCTTAAAAAGACGAAGGCGGGAGACAAATGGACAAGATCAAGAAAGACTGGGCGTGATGAAAAAATACAGACTTTGTCCATTTCAATGGTGCGCATTATTCAACACATTTTTATAAGGGTTAGTATCGGCTTATTCTTAACTCATTCAAACACCAAAACGTATAAATATGATTTTTTTTAAATAATTTGTCCTTTACTCTCAAAAACATATTTATACGTTCTTATCTTTTTTATGCTAAAGCATACAGAAGGCTTTGATGCAGCTTCTGAGCTGAAGAGGTCACTTAAGGCAATGGTAGTTATTACAAAAAATGGCCAGCAGGTGGCAGCAGAGTATAAGAGATCAGCCATGTTGCAACAAGCTCTTTTTGACAGTGTTTTCACCAGGAATGTGAAAAGTGATGAAAATTTGCTATATTCTAACGCTAATTCCTGCAAAACTGAAATGGATAGAAAAAAAAATTCTTGATGAAAGAGACTCTAATCTTTCTTTTGGTAGGTTCCATGTTTTATATATATTTAGCAGTTTATATATTTTTATAGCAATAGATTACAATATTCGGTGGGCCTTGCAAAATCTGTCAAAATCCAGTAAAACTGCCAGGAGCGAAGGGGGTTGCTTCAGTCAAAATGGCTGCCAGTGAATGCGTTAAGAAATGCAATTTTTAAAAATGACAGAAATTTTAAAATTAAACTCATTAATCAGTTCCTCATCTAAAGGATGAAGCGTCAAATGCAATTAATTTGAAATGTAAGCGCTGAGATACAAAAAGGCGACAAAGTGCGTATAAAGTTGAGCGCATCAAAGAGTGAGCACATGGAGACGACTTTGGAAGTGGGGGCGGGGGGGGGGGGGGCTCCTCAATAAATGGGCGGTCACGAGGGATGTTGTTAGCGTTGACCAAGGCACCGCTCGGCAATTAATCAGCTCGCTGTTGATGATGAATAAAGTCGCCGCGTGTTTATCGTGCATTGGCGCGCGTCGTCGCACTGATCATTTGATTCATTATTTTTGATGAATGCACGCTGGAAGTCCTCCATGCAAAACCTCGATGTGTGCGTATACGGGGTGGGGGCAACCTTGCGTCAATGTGCACGTTCAGCAAAATAAAGTGCAAGTGGCGATTAAGGGAACAAAAAGGGAGGAGGCTAATTTGATGAACATCACCTCTCTGGACGTGTCCATCTTCACCCAACAGCCGTGATGAATGACTTTATTTAGATGCTCAATTAGCTCAGCCGTGCACGGAGGCGGTGCAAGCATGAGTGTGTGATAAAAGCTCATGGGTGGGGTGGAGAGGGGGCCATTAAAAAAAAAAATAACTGAAAAAAATGGTTAAAAAGCAAAGCAACCCTTCCATCCATCCATTTTCTTAACCGCTTGTCCTCTCAAGGGTCTCGGGGGGTGCTGGAGCCTATCCCAGCTGGTTTTGGGCCGTAGGCGGGGTACACCCTGAACTGCTTGCCAGCCAATCGCCAATCGTAAAGCAACCTACCAATCCGAAAGACAACCAACAAACCCCAAAACTGACCAGCTAAGTCTACAAGTGGCTAAATAACAAACTGAACAAAAAAAACAACAATCAAGCTAACAAAAACAAAACAACTGACTGCTCAAGACGTTGACGAACAATTAATGAATCAACTGACCAACCAACAAACTAAAAACAGACTTCATTCATTGACCAACTGACCAAACAACATAAAAACAAAAAAAAAACGACCAACCAAATAAGAGCAAAAACTTACAAACAAACCTAACCTAAGCCTACTGAAACCTAGACCAAGTGACTAGCTCACTGGCCAACTAGCCACAAATATAACCATACAACTGAACAACTAACCACAAAACAACTAACTATAACCACCTGAACAACTAGCTGAAAATACCAACCGACTGACCAAACGGGGCATCGCACCATGTGTGTGTGTGTGTGTGTGTGTGTGTCTTTTCTCATAAACATTCTACTTTTTGCTACACAATAGCATTACTTTCCACAAATTAATAAAAAAAAAGAAAATAAATTCAACTTTAACTTTTGTCATCCATCCCCTTTTCCACAATTGAAAATTGTTCTCAAAAATAAAAAAAAAACATGTTAAAAAATCTTTTGCAATAATTTTTTTTTTAAATCACATCTCAGAAATATACAACAGTTTTTCTAAAGCAAATAAATGGAAAAAAGATGAAATTGCTTAAATATACATTTTCCGCAAAATAAATAAATAAAAATTTGTTTTTACAAAAATATACAACTTTCTAGTAAGAAAATACAATTTAAAAAAATAATTCTCTCCGACTCTCTCATAATATACAAATTAAATTATCGGTGTAAAGCATCAACCCCAAAAATAAATAAATTTATACAATTAAAATAATATTTACAACTTGATTTCCCTCATAAACAGACATTTGTAGTCTCAGAAGATGATGACCTGTAATCATGTTCTTTTTTTTAGTGAGGCCCCAATACTTCGCAATATATTGAAATAGTAATATTAAATTTGAATATTGTCAAGCTTCAAAACACACACACACACACTCACACACACACACACACACTAAAGCTGAACTGTTGCTTTTTTGTTTTTTTCCTGTTGCAAAAATAAAAATGCTGCACATCATCATGTGACATGTGCTTTTTCCTGACCACTCTTCCGGAAGCTTCCATGCACGTTGGCACTACCACTCCAACCCCCCCCCCCCCACCTCCCCCCTCCCTTATTTTGTGTGTGCGTGTGTTTTCCCAGTGTGTCACATGAGGTTTGCTGCAACAAGAGTGAAAACACAAGTGTCCTCTCTGGCTGTCGCTTTCTCTTTGTTCTTTGCTCCCGTCCCAGACACTCTGGGCAAAAAGACGACAAATGGCTGCTCTGGGGCGTGCGTGCGTGTTTGTGTGTGTGTGTGTGTGTGTGTGTGTGTGTGTGTGTGTGTGTTTCCGCCATTGTGTTACCTGTGATAAAGTGCCGTGACAGCAGAAATGTTTGTGTGACAAGCACTCGGCCTTTTGGAGTCCATTAGCTGCCTCTTCTCACTCTCCTTGGCAGCTTATCACACAAACACAAATGAATACTACACTCATGCACGTTACTACACGCACACGCACACACACACACGACTTGTCACTTCTCTTTGTGTCTGGTGTGAAAAGTGTAAAAGGTCAGGATGCCTACAAGTGGTTGTATTATTCGTCTGTTCTTCTTCGCATTTTATCCAGAATTCTTTTCAGAATTGCCTTGCGGCTCCACCACTCAAATGATATTTAAGAAAAACTGACCATTGTGACTAAAAGCAATTTCAATTCATTTAACATACTGTGTGTGTTTTTTGTCAATGCGGAAGATAATTTAGCAAATCTAACGTATGTTGTTTTGTTAAAGCAATTCTGATGTTCAGTGTTTTTGAAACGAATTTACATCTTTTTTTCAATAACAATTTAGTCTTCCATGAAGCTAATGTACACGTTTTTATAAAGACAAGTTAGTCACCACGATCCTAATTGGCATCTTTTTGCAAACATTAACAATTTATTTTTCTAAAAACCTCATGTATGCTTTTAGAGAAATATCAAAGTTTTTTTTTTTAAAAGCTGCATTAACTCTTTGACTGCCAGACGTTTTCAGAAACGGGTTGTCGCCAGTGCCAGCCGATTTAAGCATTTTGAGTGATCTTTCAAGGTCCACAGAAAATGTTGTGTTTGGACTATGGAAACACACATCCGACCAAATGAAAGATTGGACTCTCAGCTTTCATCAGAAAAAAAAAGTTTGTTTCTACCTTATTCCGTTCTTCAGTAATCAACAATAGAAAATGTTTTTTTCTTTCTTTTGAAACAAAAAACGGAGAAAAAGAGCTTTTTGTGAAACGATGTTATTTCATGCACTCTAGTGAATTGTACACTTCTTTTTGTCCATGAATGATGCCACAAACACCTAAATAGTGCTTTACTTCTGTAAAACGCTTTCACCAACAATGAAAAAGTGTTTTTTGATTGCAAAATGCGTTTATTTCCATTCAACAGTGTAACAATTCTCATCTCCTGCTCGACGCTCGAGCTCCGCCTCTACTGACGCCCACCCGATCTTGTCAAAAGAGAGTCATCGCTGCCCTCTAGGGGCCAAAAATAGTCATTAGGCACAACAGACAGACTTGAAACTTTCACCAGACATGCGGAAGGGTTTCCTCTACCCGTTTCAAAAAAAAAAAAAAAAAAATCATTGGATGACGTCTTTTGACGTCATTGGCAGTGAAGCGTAGGTTTTTACTTGACGTCTTTAAACGTCAGTGGCAGTGAAAGAGTTAAGCAAGTTTAAATGTTAAAATGACAGAATTGTACACATCTATATGCAGAAACAATGCCTTGATGTGTAGCGCAAGCACTGACGCGTTTACAACAACTGCGTCGATAAGCCTATAAAACTCTTGTAAATAGAAACGTTCAGGGCGAAAACGCTAAGAATGCGACGTCATGCGCGCTCCCGTCTCGGGGTAGAGTTTCGTTGTTTTTGTTTTTTTTCACTTCCACATTGTTGTTTTAATTTCCTTTTTGCATGAATTGAATGTATGCTGGAATGCTCAAAAAAAGAAAATTGAATTAAAAGTTTCCAATTCTGCGCCACAACGCGTAGAAAAGGCGGTGCTGAGACAAACAACACGACTGCAAGTGCAAGCTCTTACATAGAGTATGGAATCTATCGGGAGTAAAATAAATAAATAAATAAGACCCCCCCCCCCCCAAAAAAAAAATAAAATAAGAAGAAAGGAGAACATTTAACCAGCGCGACAAAACGAGCCAAAATCTAGTCTGAAAGGCGCAGACAGAGGAATCGTGTAAACATCGGAGCAGTGTCAGTTGGTTTCCTTTCTACTGAGAAGGTAAGATATGATAACAACTATACGTCAAAGTAAGATGTAAACAATCATGATGACAAATGAAGGGCGGAAATCAAAAGCTATAATATTGCTTCTGAGCGTTGTAAATGGGATGTAGAGCACATGATCCGTGTACGGCTGATCCAGAAATGTTCCTGTGCTGCACATTCTGCTGTCCGAGCGCTCCGTGTACGTCTCAACCACAACTTGTGTCAACGAGTGTATCCTTTCAAATATCGACGCCATCTGTGAAGTGGACACTCATTTTTTTCCCAAAGACAATATTCAGTCTGTGTTTTAGCAATCAAAGACGACGTTATGTTCACCAAATATCAAAGATAATTTAGTTTTAGGGTGTAAACATCAAATTCTATTTAGTTTTCAGTTCACATTTCATGTCAAAGCTGAAGCTAATGTTTGCATTTTTGTCATCATCGGAAACAGCAAAGTTGCCTACAAATACATAAATATACGTAAACATCCAAGACAAACAAACCTCGAACGTTTGTGCCCCCCCCCCCTCCCCCAACACGATTGGACCGATGTTCCTCTCCTCTACCCAAACATTCCTGGAGTCGGGGGGGGGGGGCCTGTATCACCTGTCGTCATGTTTAGCCCCGCTTCGCTCGCCAAATAGGCCTAACCTTCAGGGACTTGTTTGACCGCTGCCCACCTTCGCCTGCCCCGCCCTACACGGTGCTCCGCCCACACACATGTAAACAAACACACTAAAACACACTTTAGTGCAGCCAATGTGTTGAATAATTGATGTTGATCCTTCTGATGCGTTTGTTTCGCTGCATGAGGCAGACAAGAACTGTCAGTGTGTGTGTGTGTGTTTGTCATAATCAGGGTGTGTGCCCCCCCCCAACTCCAGGCACCCATCAGAGAAACCATGTCCTGTCCGCTCCAACATTCGTCACAAGTTGTTTGGTGGTCCAAAGGAGAGCGCCGACTGACAAACGCACAAAGCCATCGCGACCACGTCGGCTTTTAGACACTTGAGCGAGTCGAGCACTGGGGGACGGGGGTGGGCGGGGGGGGGGGGGGTTCGAGTGTTTGGTCATGGCGGCTGGTGGGCCATGCAAGTTTAAAGAGACAATGAAAAGGAGGACAAGAGTTTGTTTTTCCACAAAGACGGAGAGACGCTGACACATCAAACAGTTACTTACGGATTTGACATGCAAACAAGTGCACTTGTTTGTCAGGATTACACACACACACACACACACACACACACACACACACACACACACACACACACACATGAAAAAAGAAGCTTCAAGCGGTTTATCGGCACACCAAGATGAGGTTTAGTGTCAAACTAACCATAAAACCCTCATTTTTAATTGAAAACACTTCATTTACTCAAAGTTTTTTTGTTTTATTCTTCTTCAGTGGGGGAAGGCCGCCATCCCGTTGCAAATAACGAAGGGTCGACTGTATAACAATATTTAAACGCACATTTTTTTTAATCCTCTACAAAAAAATGACTAATTACAGCATCTTACCGTAATAGATATCTTTAACTAGACTAGATTTCTCGTCATCACGCTACTGGGCAGCCATCTTACCACAGTCGCCTCGCTCCATCTCTCTCATTCATTACTATGTCTTTTTAATTGTACATGTTCTTTTAAATAACTCAAAACAGCTGTCTACCAAAAATCAACTGATTATCGAGCAGTTTAGTTTATAAGCGTAGTTATTATACTACATTTGTGATCATTAATCATCCATATAACTAATAAATATCCATCCAGAATTATTGCTACTCTATTAAAGTTTGTGAGAAAGCAACCCATGTGTAGATCCGTCAAGTTCGAATCGAGATAACAGTTGGTTTGTTCACAGACCAGACTGCCCCTGCCTGCCTGTAACAAGATGGCCGCCCCGTGCGGAGGTCGGATTCTGCGCCGCAAGACATCTAATCTTTATAAATATCTATGCTTACAGTAGTAGAAGTACGAGTCTTGCAAAACAGCATTCTACATTCTCCCGGTGGGCAATGCGGGCACACCAGCAGCACAACAAATCGGATTCAGATGTTGATTATTAGAACCTTTTATGTTTGCTTTACAGAAGACAAACTTGTTTTTGATGTTCATGAAAGCATGCTGATGTTTACAAAATCCTGCCTTTTTCCCCCCCTGCAAGACGTGAACGAAAAAGGACGCGCAAAGTCATCTCTCGCGTGATGTTTTCTTTTTTCCGTATTACATCAGCGAGTCTCAGGCCGGGCTGCCGGGAAATCAAAATGCAGAGAAGTCTCGCTGCAGCCCGAGCGACGTGTCACGCTGAGGAGGCGGCGATAACAAACATTCATCAAAAGTCCGACGCGTACGAGGCCATTCATTCCCCAGAAACATCATCAATATTGGACCTTGTTTTATGGAGAAGCCACTTGATTTTGTCCCGGGTCCTGTGCGGCTGACCGGCGCCGATCAATTACCATTGACAAGATTTGTGCACGCCGACGAACCCGGGCACTTTGTTTCTCTCGGGCCGAGTCG
This sequence comes from Vanacampus margaritifer, assembly GCF_051991255.1. Classification (NCBI taxonomy): domain Eukaryota; kingdom Metazoa; phylum Chordata; class Actinopteri; order Syngnathiformes; family Syngnathidae; genus Vanacampus; species Vanacampus margaritifer. The sequence continues at coordinate 31,377,212 of NC_135435.1, read as the reverse complement.
CCGCCTCGCCGAGTGCTCCATCTTCCTCCTGACTGGTCGTCGCCGCGACAACAAGCGGCGCAGAGAACATATCGGTCTCGTTATGCGGCACGGACGCCTGATTGCTAACAGCCGCGCTTTCTCCGGGCCTGATGGTTAAAGTCCAACAAGCCTTTGGAACCACATTGGAGGATCCCGTGGGGATGGTCGAACTCGTTAGCTTGCGGGTTTGAATCCCATATCTCTTAACTGATTCACTGTCGTGGATGTTTTATATTCGGCAACTGGAATCAACTGCCGCTGACGTATACAGCGATGCCTTGAGATATGACTGACCCGCTTATACGAGAGTTCTTCGACATACAAGCAGTCGTTTGGCTGATTTTTTTTGGGCTATGACGCGTGAGCCCAAACTTGTTAGCGCGGTAACGTTGGCAGCAAACTCAACACAGCAGCCGTTTGGCAGTTCTTCAAGAAAGGGGATTCAAGCTTGTTCAAACCACTCCCCCTGGAAGTTTGCTATCAGACTAAACCTAAACCAAAGACAATCACACCTTGTGTATTTAAAATAACTACAATTAGATGCTCACTAGCCTAACGGGAAAACGCCATAGACATGCTGACAAAAAAAAGCATCAAGAGTTGCTGTGTAACGCTTGAAGCGACGAATATCTGAACACGAATGTTAGAGAAACACTAACTATTATACTGCCCCCAGTGGCAAAGATAGGAACACCATCTCAATTGCTTCCCAACCACTGCTGAAGTGCTTTTGACTAAGGCACTTCCACCCCTAAATGTTCAAGGGTACAAAATGCTGATGTCATCTTTGATGTTTGTTGACGCACAGAGGTTAGCTGCATTTAACTCATTCACTGCCATTGACGGTTATAGACGTCAAAAATTCATTTAAACTATTTCTGTTGGTTTAACTTTTTTTGTACATTTAGAACAGATATAAAATTTGTGATTAATCATGAGTTAACTAGTGAAGTCATGCGAAAAATTTAATCGCCTGACGCCCTTATTTTTAATAATATTTTCTTTCTTTTTCTTTTTTTAAATCGTGTCAGGCGATTTCAATTTTTGATTGTAATTAACTGCATGACTTCAATAGTTAACTCACGATTAATCAAAAATTTTTATATCTGTTCTAAATGTAGTCATTTTTTTTCTAGGTTTTCATACTCATGTTACCAAAAGTGGAAAAAAAATTAAATTAATAGAAATAGTTCAAATGAATTTTTGACGTCTATAGCCGTCAATGGCAGTGAATGAGTTAAGAGCGTCAATCGTCTGGTCCATGAAATGGTTTCAATTTATTCCCTTCCTTTCATTTTTTGCTACAATCAGATTTCAGCCATGTCAGATATAATCTGCCCTGGACCTTTGGAATCAGTAGTGCCTAGTCTATTTAATTTTGGCTAGATTAGCAACAGGACTGTTTTTTTTTACTTCTTTTTTTTTTTTTAACCAATCACATTTCAAATTCATCAATCATTTGTTCATCGATTAATTGGTGGGTCAAAGCAAAACATATCAAATGCATAAAAATAAAAAAGAAATCTGTATTTCTGATGACTTGCTTCAGATGTGCATAGAATAGTATTGTATATAGTATTGATCGTTTATATAATTACCAGGTGAAAGTGGTGGATTAAGTCCTCGCTGAAGGAGCATGTAGCAAATGCAAAAGCAAAACGTCCACGCAGCAAATGCAAAAGCAAAACGTCCACGCAGCGTGTCCATGCAGCGGAAACGGTTTCAAGTTGAGCGCAAGTACGCAGCGCTGCGCTACGAGCTATTAATCCAATGTGAGCTTGCATTGTGCTAAAGTGAGCAGTGAGTCATAATGTGCATTTGTCTGCAGTGAAGCAGACAGATGGCACTGGGATAACATGGTGATCAAACACGCAATAAAAAGCAGCTTTAACTCACTTTTATAGTGGAGGTGCGGCGCAAAAATGGCATAAAACACAATAAAAATCAAAGGTTAGCCTGACGCCATGCTGTAAATATGTCACTTCCTGTTTGTCATCGCCGCTTTTTAGCGCTTTCATCGTCAAGTTAGCGCTTCCGCTAATCAAGTGTGGACTAGCGGTCGCCGCGCAGTGCAGCAATGCAACATGGGTAATGGCAGCAGGGCTAGAAGCTTTGCATGATCAATTTGATTGGGTCGTTTTTGGACTCGAAATTATCTTTGGTGATGGCAAAAACATTTTGCTGGCTTTGGAGAAGACGTTCAATGTTTACAAAACACGCATTGGACATTTGATGTAGCATGCAAGGCTGTCGTGATAAGGTTGTATTGTGGCTGCAAATATTTACAATGGGTTGGTAAACATGGTTCCGGGATGGGGCCAGCGGGGCCTACGCAGCTGGTGGCTGGCGCTAGGGAGTGTCACGATTTAAGCAACATCTGGATGCTGGCAACCGTGGCGGGCCGGTGGCTGGGCAGACCAGAATGGCGTGAACGTTGCTGCGGACGCGATGAACAGAATGCAAGCCCATCTACTCTTCTGAAAGCCACAACACGTGTGAAAGCTGATCCAAGGTCAGCGAAGACGCTACTGCATGCGCTCGCCTTGGCTGCTCGCCTGGCTGGGTGGGCCCGCCCGTTGGTGGCGACCGGGAAGAGATTCATCAATTCCAAATGTTTGGTACGAGCTGCAACTTACGCACGGACATTACTCAAGATGAACTGAGCGAGGAGTGTGCAGACTTAAGTCTGGGATTGATAACAATATGAATCAATGACTATCATAATCAATGTATACGACTGATGCGTATAGTGAGAATCGATGAGACGGGTTACTAACACGCCACAGCTTTTACCCGTCTTTCGGATGTCAATGTCGCAAATGATACGATGTGATCGTTGTAACCCGGCATGTGTCCGAAAGAGAAAAAAATAATAAACAGTAAAGAACGTTTTTGACTTGATTACCTCTTTAAGTGTTTACAAAGGCTGTAAATTGTTGACGTTAACAAAAATAGCCCATTTAGGTTTGTGGAAGACCGAAAATTGTCTTTGGCCGTGCGGTCAGTGTGCATAGCGCAGCAATCCCGCGTGGGTAACGGCAGCGCTAGCAGGTGATTCGTTGCCGTGGAGACTAATGAAGTGGTGGCAGCGCCACCCGGCTTCTTTTGCAAGATCAATTCGGCGGCAGCGGGGCGCGTACGGCCGCATCGCCTTTTATGAATGATGGAAACCTCCGCAGGCCATCCATACTGAGAGCGCCGGGCATCGCTACGCGACCGTCTACCCCCCCCCCACAATCTCTCAGCCCTCCCACCAATCCATGAAGGCGGGATTCAGCCATCCTTCTTGTTTGCAGAAAAATGCATTCCCAGTGGCCTCGAATAAGCACGAATATTTTAAGGTTCCTTCAGTTTTCATGAAAACTTGTCCACAGTCACAAAATGACCATTTTATTGACGATCTGATTGCCCTTGATGTTTACAAAATACCTTCATTCAAGGGTCTGCATTGGAAGTTGGTTTATAAAATATAAGTTAGATAGAACATAGATATTTTTTAATGCATGTTAGGTTCGTTAAAGACTAAACTGTTATTAGTGTTTAGAAAACGATAGGTTCACTAAAGATGATATTGTCTGACGTAAAGATGGTTCTATATTGTCTTTGACGTTTACGTATAAATCTGGACTTTTTTTCTTGTTCAATTGAATACTTAACTCTTTGACTGCCAAAAACGTTAAATAACGTTTAGTAAAATCCTATGGAGGAGTGCCAAAGACGTTAAAAGACGTTTCTTTTTTCAAAACAGAGGTGGAACTAACCATTTTCTATTGTTGATTACTCAAAAACGGAATAAGGTAGAAACAAACTTTTTTTTCTGATAAAAGATGAGAGTCCAAGCTTTCATTTGGTAGTATGTGTGTTTCCATAGTCCAAACACATAATTTTCTGTGGACCTTGAAAGATCAGTCAAAAATGCTTTAATCAGCTGGCACCCACAGCATCCCTTTTCTGAAAACGTCTGGCAGTCAAAGAGATGATCTTTGATGATGAAAATGCTTGCGTAAATAAGTATGGCATTTTTATTGAAGCCTCGAAATATTCTTTGATGTTTTTGAGAAGATATGTCGGGTTTACGGAAGACAAAATTGTCTTTGATTCCCCTCTCCCCCCAAAAAAGACACACATACGGTAAGTTCGTGGAAAACTAAAACACCTTTCCTATTAGCATACTGTATGTCATGTTCTTTGAATGCTTTAAACTGTCTTTGAAATTTACACTAATGTTCATTGAAGACTAAATTGTCTTTCATGTTTGTATAAATGCGCATGTTGGGTTCGTGGGCAGAGATTCGGCCATCCTTGTTTCCAGGAGAATGAATTACCGGCGACTTCCCAGGCTGGCCACTCTTGCAGTTTTGTTCGCCACCCATCAAAGACCCCCCCACTTTGTCCCCACCCCCCTTAGCTGTCATTGCGAGCGCACTCACTTGGATGGAATTGATGCGACTAAAACGGCAGCCGCTCAAGAAGAGCTTTTAAACTGTTAATACATAATGTGCGAGATGTTTTAGTCGTTGGCGGGATAATGAAAATGAGCTAAAGTGGCACGTCGCTTACCCCCCACCTCACCAACATGCCCCCCCTTCCGAGTGAACTTTAGCCCCATCCAGTGCGGCTTTTAGAGCATCTGCGTTAGTAATGAGGCTCATGCAGATTTCAACGGTAATGGTGTGTTTGTCTGCATGATTAACAGCCGCGGCCACGACTTTTTTACAACCACGCCAAGCCTCCTCAACGCTAAAACTGGCAAGTCGCACCTTGATTTATGAGCGTCTCAACTTAGAAGTTTTTCAAGTTACGAGCGCTCGCATGTAACAAAATGAATTGTGGCATTTTTTGTTTTTTTTAGGGGGTTGGAACGCATTATAGAAACTCCTACGATAGCTTCATCAAGGACTGAATTGTCTGATGCTTATGAAAATACATGTGAGGTTTGATGAAAATTTGAAATTGTTTCTGATGTTGAGGGATTGGGAATGTGTCGATATTAACAAAACACAAAAATGAAAGCTATATGTTAGCTTAAGGACTTGTCAGATTTTTTTTTTCATGTTTATGGAAATGTGTTGATATCCACAAAACACAAAAATTGGAAAACTTATCATACAGTAATGCATAAGATTCCGAAAATGCGGACGTCATTTTAAGGAAGACCATAAATTGTCTTTGACCAAAGAAATGTGTTGAGATATATAACGTGTACTGAATTGTCTGATGTTTAGCAAATATGCATACAAAACACAAAATATTAAGATTGCTGAAGTCAATAATGATGGCAATTACATGTTCGTTGTAGACTAAATTGTTTTTGATGTTCTCGAGCATACTGTTGGGTTGGTCAAAATGCTTTTGAAATTTACAAAAATGCTTAACTTGAAAGGCTTTAAAACTTTTGCGTGATTTATGAAATCATTTTTGTTAGCTTCATTGAAGACTAAAGTATCTTGACGTTTACAAAAAAGCATTTTAGGTTTGTTCCAGGCTATCAATCTTACGTAGCCATTGAGGTCGTGGAAGACAAACTTTTTTTTTTCTTTTTAAGGATCGTCGCCACAACACGCATCAATAAGGCAAAAATAATTGGGGGCAGTTATTTTGTATCTCAATGTGGCTCATGTGAATTTTGTGAGCCGGTCGTCATCTGTAAAGCTGTCATCCTCCCAGGCCTCCTGCCGAGGGGTTTGGAAGGGAAAAGTGGGCCGCGATGAATACTTTCCGGAGTTTTGCGCTTAGATTAAAATACAAAAAAAAAAAAAGGCAAAGGGGAGGAAAATTGAGGCAACGCGGAGGCGGGAAAAAGGGGCGGGAAAAAAAGAGGGAGCGCTGCATGCTTTTACGGGTAATCTCAACTTTTCAGATTGATGGCTTCAAGATGGGCCACCTGCGTGTCTTCTTTTATGGAAATGTGGCGTGGTCCAATTGAAGGAGGGGGATGATGGCCTCCCTACCGCCTCCCGCCCGCCAGCGCCGCTTCATCCTTCTCCCGCCGCCCGATGAGCAGGAAATGCTTTCATAATTCCTCTGATGTCACAACAGCAAAGCGGGCTGCGATTGTGCCGGCTAACAAATGAGCTTCATGCAGATCACACTGTTGTTTACTGCATTCTACTGGCATAAATGTATATAGTACATATAAATATGTATTTACGTTTACGAGCTGCCTTGCACCAAGTGAGCGATGCGAGAGCCACACAACAAAAGGGAATTGCTTTTTTCCTGAACAAGTGGGCATTGTGATCAAACTCTGGCGATGCTCGAAGCCTTAATCCAGGATTGAAACCGTTAAACTTGATTTTAAATCCTAATTTGAAACTTCCAAGCTAATTTTGCTTGAAATGGTAACCAAGCTACGTCCCACGCGCTCACGAAAAGAGGCAAAAAAACTACAACAGTGAGTCTCACACGGCTAAAGATTTTTTGTAGTTGAGTCGCTAAAATGCGAATTAAAGTTCACATCATTTATATTTTTTCAGCTTGATTTTCACAAACGACACAAATAAAAACAAATCATTAACACTTAAACGTATTTGCTAAATGTAGTTGTTGAAATTATAACACGGGTCAACACAAATTTTGGGGTATTTTAATGTTGCTGGATCTGAAAATGTTTTTGTTTTTTTTCCCTGAATGTGCTCTAGTTTTTCCGATATTCCATATGTTCTTTAAAAAAATAAAAAAGTGCTAAAAATCTGCAAATATTAACATTAATATTGACTTTATGTTACAGCTTTGATGAGGCTATATCGTTCTTGTCAAGCATGTCCATAAAATAATTTTCATTTTAATGAGTTACAGTATTGTGTAAAATGCAAATTGTTATCACAGAGCCTTCTTAATGCGAATTATGTTTCATGTAAAAATCAAGCAAAAACTTGGGCAATATTAAAATAAACAACAGCAAAAACATGCCAAGTCAAAGCATAAACAATACTTTTACTAACAATCAAAGTACATTTCGTAAACTGTCAAAGCGCATTAGTCAATCATATACAGTAATCGCCCCCACCCCCAAAAATAATTAGTCGATGTTTATACATTTTTGCGGTTGGACGCTCTACTAGTTGGCAAAGCTAGCTAGCATGGCTAACCGCTATTCTCAGCCACCACCACAAGCATCTTATTTTCGTACTCACAGATTGCCGCAGATGCATGAAAGCTGCGTCGGATTGTCGGTCGGACATTTCACTCTTCAACAGAGCGTTTGAATCTGGTGATGGCAGCAGCCGGACATGTTGAAAGTGCTCTGGAAGTTCGCCGTCTGGAAGACGATATATAAAAAAAAATGTTTTGAATTCAAGCGGTAAAAGTCAACTTGGGCCCCTAGTCAACTAATCAGGGGCTCCCTCTACTGGTACATGAAAGAATTGTTACCTTTGTACAGTCCAGTTAGTCTGACACATTTGCATTTCATGTTTAATAATGTCTTGTTGCCTTATTTTTTTTTTTAGTCCTGCAGGTTTTGCATGTTTTCCTTCTCCAACACAGCTGATATATGATCAGCTCATCAGCAAGCTCTGCACAAGCCTGATAACGATCCTGTTGATTGGAATCAGCTTGTGTTGGGAAGTGAGAAACCTCCAAAACCTGCAGGCGCTCCAGGACCGAGATTGTCCACCTCCGCTTTAAACAGTTATGTGTGTTGGGATGAAAAAATGAGGAAACCCAGAAAGTGGGTCTTGAAAGCCGAGAGAACGGCTGAATTGTCACGATTTTGAAGCCTCATTTTATATACTTGGTGATATTTTCAATCATTCAAATTTGGCAGAGTTGTTAACAAGACGCTTTTCTTTGCTGTGTTAGTTTTAGAAGACATCGATTTTCACTTTTTAGGGACTTCAAGGAGATGCAGGGGACCATGACCAGTGTGACGCAACACAAGATCACACCGACTAAAAGCTAAAGATTCCTGCAGGGTTTCTGTTACAGCAAAAAGCAGAAGAAGGACAAAAGTCCTGTTTCTCGTCCATCACACACACACACACACACACACAACACAGCTGGCGGCATTCCACATCCACTTCTCCGTGACGTCAAATATGATGGAGCAGGAGATACGCCATTGAGTGCTTCTGAGTACACGCATTTTATTTTGCCTTTATCTATTATTCAAGTTCCCATGATTAATTCAGGATATCAAATCAAGATGCAGGAAATCAATCACGGCCGGCTTTCAATCTGCCTCTCATTAGACGCAAGCTCCGGTCCAGGTCCCGGGTCTCGGCCCGTGGCGGCGCTGGCGCGCACTTCTGTCGGGACAGGCTGAAACACTTAGACGACGAGCGGGGCCATGCGGAACTACTTAGGCCGCATCCGATTGAGCGGTCGGGATCATTGCGTCGCGCTGATAGAGCAATGGAGCCCATGGCAGGCTGCGGCGGCGGGAAAACGTCTTGCTTAGGCATTTGTGTACACGTCAGGGGAGGTTTTCAGGCCATTTCGGGTTACTTGGATAGACCAACCACAAACTATGAATGGTCCAACCATTGGGAAAGCTTCCGCTTAACCAGACACATTTACGCTCACTTAGCATCTTAACTCGTTCACTGCCATTGACGGCTATAGACGTAAAAATTTCATTTGAACTATTTCTGTTAGTTTTTTTTTTTAAAAATCCACTTTTGTTAACAAGAGTATGAAAACCTATATAAATGTTGTTGTTTTTTTAAATACAGATATAAAATGTGTGATTTCCTATTGAAGTCATGCGATTAATAACAATAAAAAATGTAATAAAAATTATCGTTATTAATCGCATGACTTCACTAGTTAACTCACAAATGTTATATCTGTTCTAAATGTACAGTAAAAAAAAAAAAAGGTTTTCATACTCTCACAAGTAGAAAAAATGTTAAACTAATAGAAATAGTTCAAATGAATTTGGACGTCTATAGTCGTCAATGGCAGTGATCGAGTTATTTGGCCAGATATTTGTGCTCCAGGGACACATTCGATTTTTAGAGGCTCATTCTTTAAAATTGTATTACTTGTAATTTAAATATGAATTATGACAAGGATGATGTTGCTAATGAATGGAATTTTTTTTGTTTTTTTCCTTTTTCACAAATGTTTGTATTATGTAAAATTAATTATCTACCAATATTTTGTGATTTATGTAGAATTGTCTGACTAATTTTCTTATGTAATATTTTTTATTCTAATATTAAAATAAGTCATGCTCTTTTTTTATTTAGAATTAAATAATTTGCCAATTATTCAGTTCACTTTTTTAGTTTGCTAATATTTTTGTATTGTAAAAATAAGTCAAATGTTCAAACACAATTTGTTCTCTGTCAAAAGATTCAACAAGTCATGATAATTGTTATCAGATTATTTACAATTTAACTATTTTTTATAAATCATATAGGATTTTACAAAAAAGAAAATCTACTTTTTGTGCATTGTTCTTAAAAAAAACATGGTGCCAGTAGTTAACTCTTTCACTGCCATTGACGTCAAGTAAAAACCTACGGAGCACTGCCAATGACGTCTAAAGACGTCATCCAATGATTTTTTATTTTTTTTTTGAAACGGGTAGAGGGAACCCTTCCGCATGTCTGGTGAAAGTTTCCAGCCGGTCTGTTGTGCCTAAGGACTATTTTTGGCCCCTAGAGGGCAGCGATGACTCTCTTTTAACAAGATCGGGTGGGCGTCAGTAGAGGCGGAGCTAGAGCGTCGAGCAGGAGATCAGAATGGAAAACAAAGGAAAAAAAAATGGCGACCGTTTGCGAGGAGTTCACGGCCGAGCCGTTTTATTTCAAAGACAAAAGCATCGACCAAACCTAAAAGAGCACATTGATGACAACGATGATCATCATCGATGATGATGATGATGATGATGATGACTCCGTGGATGGAAAGCATTGACGCGGCAGTAGAAGACGTGGGGGGGGAAGCTAGATGGCTGAGGAGGAAGTGGTGCCCGTTTGGAAAGCAGCTCTCTACACTTACAAGACGAAAGGGATCCACCACGCTAAAAGAGCACATTGATGACGACGATGATCATCATCGATGATGATGATGAAGGTGAATCCGAGCTTGACGGCGAAATTGGAACCGCTGACGCGGCGGCTATGACGGCGTCATAAACGCGGAGCACAATCGAGCACGCACAGGCGGACGTTCGATCGGACGACGACGAGTGCCCCGAGTCCAATGCATATTCATCGTAGGAGTGTGTACTGTCTGCTACTTGCTATTTATTCCCCGGAAAAAAAGGAAAGTGTAACGTTTGCACGCGAAACGGACAAAGTGAACGTAAACTTGTGCGAGTCCAGCGGCGTCTCCTTGCACGCAGGAGAGCGTTACAAAAAGAAAAACTGTATTTGAAACATCCACATAATTGTAAGTAGTACCACAGTTGCACACATTTGTAAATTGTTTGCGAAATTGTTTTGTCAAATTGTTACACTGTTGAATGGAAATAAACGTATTTTGCAACCAAAAAACACTTTTTCATTGTTGGTGAAATCGTTTTACAGAAGTAAAGCACTATTTAGGTGTTTGTGGCATCATTCATGGACAAAAAGAAGTGTACAATTCACTGGAGTGCATGAAATAACATTGTTTCACAAAAAGCCCTTTTTCTCTGTTTTTTGTTTCAAAACAGAGAATTTCGGTGAAAGTAACCATTTTCTATTGTTGATTACTGAAGAACGGAATAAGGTAGAAACAAACTATTTTTTTCTGATGAAAGATGAGAGTCCAATCTCTGGCAGTGAAAGAGTTAATAGTCTGGGACAACGTGAGTAGCGTTAAAAAAAAAATACATTGTGTTCATTGGGAAAAACAGTAGTACTGGTGTAAAAAGTTTGAGAACTTTGTGGGAAATAAATGGAATGTAAAAATCATGCATTTTGGAGATTCAGAAGCAGAAGATGAAGCCACTTGTAGCCTGTAGAGCAGATGAGACAACATGATCCAGAGCCGTAGATCACCATCTGCTTTTATACGGCCGTTGTCCGTCCGCCTTTTCACTGTGTACAAGCCATGATGGGGAAACCCGCCGGATCAATAACGGCGGTCAAATAACAGCGACGGGGGCCCGGAGAATCGTCTGACTCGGCCGACTCAAAGCAGACGCAGTAATGTCGCGGTAAAAACGTCAGTCAGCGGTAGAAGAGGCCATGATTTACCAGAGGAAACGCGGATCTTTATTCTCGGAGCCGCCGCCAGGCCGCCAGCTCCATGGCGGCGATAATTTGCAGTTGTTAAAGTGACACGGTGTTGGTGGGCCGGCCGTGGCCAGGAATGTTGGGGCCAGGCCCGACAATTAGAGCTGTGTATATCACACGGATGGGAGAGGGCACTTCATATACACACACTCAAAGGCAACACGTTGCTCGTGTTTTACACAAACGGAGGAAACCAACAAAACTTTTTTTGTCGATGAGGCCATAAAGTAAGTAGAAAAAGATGAAAGTATTCCCTTGTGAACTCTTTCAATTGCGCTATTAATGCCATTTATTGGGTATCACAAAACATTTGTTAGCTCCAGTTTGAGCCGAAATCAGGCACGTGCACACGTAGACCACCAGTGGTGCTCAAGTACCTGCCCCCCTTTACTCATTACTTATATATAAAATAAACAAAATGACCCTCTGTGACCACATTTAAGTCAAAATCTCATTTTCTGAAACATTTGCGATAACTCGTTTGCATACATGAGCAGAAAGAATTACTCCCGTTACTGTTTACAAGGTCATTTATATTGTGGGAAAGCAGAGGCACTTTAAACTTTCAAAAGAAGCTCGCACTAGCATCTTAACACAATTTACCACATAACTGACAGTCATCATGAAATAAAAGTGCACACATATTAACCTTGCAGTTCACATACAACAAAATCAGCAGGACAAATCAAGTGTATTTACAAAGGCTGCTACATTACAATAAAAACGACTAACATGTTTAAATAATACAAAACACGTTTTTTACTTACTTGTTCTCTTCAATTGTTTGCTCACACCTTGAGTGTGCTTGTTCCCAGAGCAGTCACGTTTTTGCTTTTATCCAATCACATATCGCCATTTTTGAGTTGCCATATAAGGAGAAACTTGCCACCACGCAGATGCATGACATCATCGCTTCAACGTTGCTTAATTGGTTAGAGTTAGAGGGAAAGAGCTACAAGTTACTGCCCCGTTTCTAGCAGTGCTAGCTGAAAATACATATGGATTAGGTAGTTGTTTTGAAGCCATCACGTTTGAATAATAACAACAAATGGACTAAGAAAGTAGTAATGGGACATGTAGACCACCACCCCATCCCCTGCTTGAGTGAAATGGACATTCTAACCCCCAATCCGATTAAAAGTTCCCCCTAATATGTGTCTGTTAGCGTTAGCATCAGTTAGCTTCGGTGGCCGTTAGCATCAGTTAGCTTCAGTGGAAGTGGAAACACACTTGATGTTAGAACTGAGAAGCATGGAGGGACTGCAACACATAATGGTCGGAATAACAGATATTGCCAATTGTCAGCTTGGGTGAGTTTCATTTCCATTTTATGTTGTTGTTTAGCTCATGTTCTGCTGGAATGGTTGTATAAGATATCATATTGTTTCAATAGGACACTTTGTTATGTTGGTGTCATTTATGGTGGTTATGTGATACTCACACACTCTTGATGCTTTATGTTTCTGTTATTTAGACAAATAAGAGGTTAGCTACGCCGCGTAGTGAGACACCAGTTGAAAGCAATTCCATTTAATTTCATAAGTCACAACAGACATTACCTGTAGGCACTGTGGGGCCACTTGGGTTGAGAAAGGTTGATAATGTTAAGAATAGGGATAGACCCATTATCGGCCGGGCCGATTATCGGTGCCAATATTTGGCCTTCTTTATGCATATTGGTACAGTATCTGCCTTTTTTTTCTTTTTTTTTTAATATGCTTGCCGATATCCCATCATCTTAATTGGGTTAACCTCAGGGATTTTTTTTCTTCTTCAAATATTCAGTTTACTTTCTAAAATATGCTGCTGAGCCTGGGAACTCCATGCAGCATTTTGTTTTTGCAAAGCACTTTCTCAGTTTCTCAGTTCAGAGTTTTCTAGTTTGAATGGTCACAAGTCCGGATTACTAAAGAAGTAAAAAGCTCAAAACTTTTTTTTTGTTTTTTTTCTAGTGAAAGAAGAGATTCTATTCTTTCGTTTGGTGGGTTCAGTGCTTATTTTGTCATAGAACACAATATTCTGTATATAGGTCCAGAGTCTTTAGGAACTCTGGATGGAATTTATCCACTGAGGAGCTTTCTGTGCAACTTTTGATACATTTGTTTACTGTACATGTTTTTATTTTGATATATAGAAAAAAAAACCACAGTTAATGTTGCCTTCAACCTTCAAAATAATGAGATGTAAAGGGACAACAAAGGCCTTCCGAAGAAGAGTAGAAATCACTGAAGATTTAAAAAAAAAAAATCCATCTCCATCCCACCTTGTCATGAAAATCTGGCTTAATTTGCGCAAGTTCATGTTGCCCCGCTGGTGCTTCGTCAGACAAACACGGCAGTCGATACGCGTCTGCAATATGAGGGTGAATAATTGTAGTAATTAATGACCTGTGGGCAACCACCAGCTCCATCGCCGCCGACCTCGGAGGGGCTCATCGCGCTGCCGATGCTTTCTGCTATTGGAAACATCATTCACAAAATATTCCGCCGCTACCTGCTGGCCCTCGTGAATTCTTAAAACCCGTACACACACACGCACACGCACCTGCACAGACACCTGTCCAAAGTGTCTCCACTGACCTTTACCTCACCCCTCGGTGCCGTCATCTTGCCGTGTCGGACAAAGGCAACAAAGACAGGGAAAAAAACATTTGCAAAAACATCTGTTTGTTGCCTATCTATGTGTGAGCGTGTGTGTGTGTGTGTGTGCGCGCGTGTGTGTTAAAGATAGTTTTTTCTTTTGTTTTATCCGCTGTAATTGAAAAATAATTCAGGCGGCGTCGGGAAGAATCAATAAAGAATTAATGAAAGGAGAAGGCGGCGTCATTAAAGGCAATAAAGAGGGAGACGCCATGATGAAGATGGCATCACATACACACTCATGAGAATTCAAGTGTGTGTGCGTGTGTAGAGAGACATCCTTTAAATCACACTTTTATTGTTTGCAATATGATTATAACCAAATATGTGCATGTATTCACAATTGTTTTTGCTCTCCAGTGTCAAAATTGTGATGTGCGTCATAGTAGCAAAGGGAGAGAGAAAAAAACGCTTTGTGTTGGATTTGCTCAGAAGAGATCGGAATCGGGCCTCTTCCAAATAGTGATGCAAATTTACTGTATCGTATTTCTGTCCATGCAAGCGCAGCGTAAAGCCACTGATGAGCTCAACGCTGTCCAATGTCTGCATTTCATTTTGACGTCAATGCTAGACAGATTGGTGACATACACACATTGGCAGCTGCACAAACTACACAAAGAAACATGAAATAAACACACGTTGTAATTCTAAGCTCCGATGATAGCGTGGACATTTGTTAGAAGTTTTGAATGTGGTCTAAATATGCTGTAATAGTTGTTTAGAAGACTAAACACAATGCCATTTATTGAGGCATTAGTACATCAATGTATAAACATTTCAATGCGGCGTGCAGTAAATGTGGTAAACGAGAGTTGCATAGACCGTACGTGTACGTATGACCTTAGCGTGTGTCCATCATTAAACATAGAAATCATCTGTAGAGTTTTCCCTTAATTCAAATGAATTGTGAGGAGAGTCCAGGCCAGCTAAATGATATCAAATGTTTAATTTATTCATTTACTGTATTATTGTTTACTTCCTTGTTGCCCGCTGTTGATGGTTGTGGATTTTATTGTTTATTGTTTTATGCTGCACTGTAAACAACTTTCTGGGTTTCTTCTTGCTTCTTCCCGCAGTCTGGAGCCAAGTGTCCATTTTGGTTCAAGGAATTATGGCCCGGCAGCAGGAAGCCAAGTGTCGGTACTTAGTGTCGGCGAGTACTGAAGCGTAAGTACTTGAAGTCTGTTTGAAAAAAGTGTGGTCGGTACGTGCCTACTCGTATCGGATATGTGCCACTTGAAATTGTACATGAAATGGGAACTTGGACCTGCAGTGTAAAGCAATCTACTTCTTTAGAAATGTTTGAATCTGTAGCTTCCCAGGTTGAATACAGGTGGATTTTTACAGGTACTTGTGTGAAACATTCATAGGTCTTTGTCTCTCTCGCTCGCCTTTTTTTTTTAAACTATTTTTATATCCACTGCGACTGTAGTCTCATAGCTAAACTGAGAGGACTTAATAACAGGAATCTATTGGAGCTCATATTCACTCGGCCATAAAGCTGCCAGAGGAGACAATAGCGGCCGAGGTTAATGGCCGACCAGGCCAGCTAGATGATTATTGATTAGCTAAAGGTTGAGCTAATCATTAGGCTTCATCCATTTTTACGCACTCCTCACCATGACCTTTACCACTCGGCCCGGATTTCTCCATACGATGATTTGATCACCTTCCTCGCCTAGTCGGGGGTGGAGGAGGGGAGTAGACGGGGTGGTCGTGGTGTAAAACGAGATGGGGAATGCCAGTGAAATGGACACAAATGACATCAAACCTTTGCGCTTGTTTCAAAGATTGTTCTTAATAAGAGTACATTTGCTTTATTTGTATACTTACACACACCTACAGACCAACTGACTGACTAAATGACAAATGATCCAACTAACTCAGTGATTGGAAAGCTGACTGCCGGATAGGCAGACCAACCGACTAACCAACCAACCATGTGACAAACTAGTTGCACGACCACCCAACTGACCAATTGACCAACTGTCTGATTGGCTGATTATTCAACTTCTGCCAAACTAAAGACCCGAGTAACTCACTGAGTGATTGACTGACTTACTAACTACCCGACTAATTCCTTTAGTGACAGGCTCACTAACTGATTGACTAACTAACTTAAACTAACTGCAAGACCAACTAACTGACTGACTGGCAGACCAATTGACTGACTAAATACTGTAACTGCAAGACTAAGTGACAGACTGACTGATTGACTGAACTACTACGCAACTAATTCACTCAATGACAGGCTGACTGAGTAACTAACCGACCAAATTGACTGATAAACTAAATGCAAGAACAGCCATACATACAACTGACTTACTAACCTACCAATTGAACTACCCAACGAACTGACTAACTATTTGACTGGCTGTTTAACTATCAATCATACTCACTTATTAGTGACAGGCTGACTGACGCCCTTACTCACTATCGTGCTAACTTAGACAGGCTGACTGGCTGGCCGACTAACCAACCAAACTGGTAGATCAACTAATTGCAAGACTAAGTGACTGATTGACTTAATGACTGACTGATTGACTGAACTACCACGCAACTAATTCACTCAATGACAGGCTGACGGAGTGACTAACCGACCAAATGAACTGATCAACTAAATGCAAGAACAGCGATACGATCAACTGACTTACTGACTGACTATCCAACTAACTCACTGATCCACAGACTACTGACCTACGAGCCAGTCAACCTTGTGTGGCAGTTGTGAGCAATAAAACCGTTTCCAGAGTTTGTAAAAGGTTTTTATGGTGGCTTTTTTAGAAATAGCTATTCTGTTTTGACCTATTTGTGCGAAAAGTGCCCATAACCACAATCATAACATCAACATAGGAAAGGTAAAGTTTATGTACAGTGTAATAGTCCTCATTGTGTGCGTGTGCGCGCAGTGAGAGTGAAAGCAGTCAAAATGCGAAACATCCGCTCTGAGGAAAACCTTGACATGGTGACAAGGAAATGGCTCGCGTCTAACAGCTCTATTTATTGAATCCTGCCGAATGTTCCTGGCAGCGGCGGCCCTTTAAGCAAACCCAGACGGGACGCACATCTGTGCCCAATCACACGCCTCTGATCCCCTCGCCGTTTCCATTTTGTTTGCCGGGGGCCGGCGCTGGGAGACGCCATGTTTATTTGAAGTAACGCTCAACTACTGAATGGCCGCATGTTGCGCGCACGGACCGCCTCTCCAGGGAGACCAACAACTTCTAATAATACACTGGAACCTTCAAAGTCCTTCTACGATCTTGGTTGACTTCCAAGTCACAAATTTTCCCGTAGGAAATAATGGAAGTAGAAATAAAGAGTTCCATTGTCATTATTAAAAAAATATATTTAATGTAGGCTACAGGCAATATTTGAAGTTACATTTTAACATTCTTAACTGTAATACTGTAGGAAGAATAATGACATGCTAACAAATGCTATGCTAGGATATAGCCAGATAAGAGTGTAAAAAAATCTCTTACGGAAGACTGGTAAGCATTTCAGTTATTCTCTGTATGTAGTCTGGCACTATTTCTAAAAACAGCTCAGATGCTAACAGTTAGTATGCTAATAGCGACTAGCAGAGGTGGGCATCGTCATTGACTGGAATTGATGATCGATGGAAGTGCTCACCTTTTGGCGTGTGCAACAGCACTTTCAGCGAATACTTGATAATGCAAAACCTCGCAAAAGTGCACAGATTGAGAAGGACCGCGTGTACTCACTGCGATCGACAGAAGTAATCCTCCTTCACTCGGTGCTCAGTCTGTGCATCTCGACAATTTGGTACATTGGGTACAATACGATTCAAGGATGTTTGATTTTGAAGCGAAACAATTTGGTTTGGTTTGATTCAGTGTGATTACGATTCAACGGATCTACTGCTAACATTCAAGAGTTGGTATGCTAGCATGAATTGGTTTATTTTTGTAGTAAAGAGCTGCCTGTCAAGAATAAAAATGTCAACGGAACTGATAGGAGCCTTGCACTGTGATGTCACGTGATGATGTCACGCCATGATGTCATTCTAACGCTTTACCCTTCCAAACCAACGACTTTGAACTCCACGTAGTGCACAATATGAATCGTTGAATTCATCCCCCGTCACTTCTCAGCCGACTAAACCAATTCCGGCGAGTGGCCGCCGCAAACAGCCAACCCCACCCTTTCCCCTGCTGTCTTTTCTCCCCAACGCCGCCTTTCATTTAAATATTTCATCCCGTTGTCTTGAGGCTTGAGCGGCTTTTGCTAAGCGTCACGGGGAGGGCGGTGGGGGCCCCGACGCCAAAGTGGAGCACGCAAGACATGACGGCGTCTGAGGCGTCAGGTGGCCATGATGAGAAGTGAAAAGGTGGAGAAGACACGGGAGTGATAACTAATGTACTTCCTGTGTACTTCCTCCTCGCCTCCTGTCAAGCTCGCCCGCCGCCACACCCGCTCTACGTCAACCCCCCCCCCCCCCCGCTCCAAAACCACCTTCAACCACCCCCCTCGAGCTTATGGCACACAACTGATGCAAGTATGCGTGACTCTTGACAAGTGTGTGAATTTGAACATGTACATTTAACAGACAAACTGATGGCTGATGTGTGTCTTTGTTTTTGCTACATTATGGGGCCATACACGGGTGTGTCTCCTGGTTTAACTACCATTGTGGGGAATGACATGACACATTTTGGTGGTCTCCACGGACCTCTTTTTAAGGGTCAACACTTGGTTTTAGAGTTTATGTTTGAATTGGGTTTTGGTTGGGGTTAGGGTATGTCACGTTTCAGTTCTGTGGTTGGTGTTTTTTGTCTTGTGTTCCTGGTTTCTTCCCTTGTCTCGTTATTTCTATACACATCCACCTGTGTGTGTCTTCCCTTCCTCAGGTGTGTCTCATTAGTGTAGGTGTATTTAGTCTGTTGTGTTTGTCCACTCGGTGCGGGTGCATTGTTGACGTTATGCGTGGAAGTTCGTGCTTCAAGTCTTCGTCACAGCCAAGTCGTCTTCGTTACCGCCAAGTAGCCATTGTCATCGCCGTCACAGCTAAGTCATCGCCGTCACAGCTAAGTCATCGTTGCACTTGATTCGGGTCCACCCTCCCTCAACAACTCGTGTTCCACTCTGACAGGGTTAGGGTTAGTCAACAATCAGTTGTGATGGTTAAGGTTAAGGTAAAGGGCTAGGACATGCATTATGTAAATGAGATGTCCCCACTACGATACAAAGACAAATGTGTGTGAGAGTGTGTGTGAGATGATCGTTAGGACACAAGTGTGCGAAACAAGAACTTATTGGTGAGTGACGTGTGTGCCCTCAAATGTGCGTGTGTGGTTTTTGATGGCGTTCAGGCCAAAACGCAAGCGTGCAAATCTGCCGAGCCGAGATTCTTACAATATGTCGTCCCCACGTCGACGTCCTGTTGTGATTTGGAACACGGCGGCAAAAACACGCCACAGAAGAAAAGTCCTGGAAGACACGGTTTGGCTTTTAACACGTCGCGTTGTCAGGTGGCTCCCCTTCGTCGCCGCCGCCGCCTCCACGGGATGCCTGTGTCGCGTTGAGCGCAGGTCGTCACGGTAACCCGTCGTGTTGGAAGACGGCGAAGGTGTGACAGCGTAACGCGGTGTGAACTCATTGTCATGTTTTGGAGAACCTTTTAGAACTCGAGTTCATGTTTAGTTACGATTGTGACATCATCGTGTCAACCGGATGCCTTTTGCTCGATGATCCTTTGAATGCTAATTGTCTTCACGGTCAATTTTTAAAGATGTAAATACCTATTGATATGAATTTGTGAATATTCAATTCCGATTCAAGTTACTTGTAAAAGTTACTGTCTACTGGACTAGTTAGTGTTAGACAACATGATGTCATTCTTATTTCACATTTGGGAGGAAATAAATAACTGCAAGGTGATCGAAGGGAGGAGAAAAAAGTGAAAGGGAGGAAATATTGATTTCCTGTTTGGCCTCATTTAATGTGAAATTGCATCATTCATCACTTTCACAAAACCAATAGTGACTCTTTGGGAAGAATGGATAAAAAAAGAAGACACATTCCATACTTTACAGTAGATTCAACTTTAATACTGTTTAGTTGGGTAAATTCACACTTGAATCATTTTTAGTGCTGACACAAAATCCTAATTTGAAACGAGCCCGTGTTTCAATCCATAATGCTGGCTTGAGTTGAAACCCTAATTTTGAATCCATCACCCTGGCTTCAAACCTTAATCCTCACTCACTTTCAATAGTTTGATTCAACCTTTACAAGAAACCCTAACTTTGACTTGAAACTTAATTTCAAACCACTACTTGAAACCCTAATTAGAAATCTTTGACGTGGCTTGAAGACCTCATTTAAAACACTAAGCCTGGTTTGAAACCCTGATTTAAAACCCCATGCTTAAAGTATTTTTGGGGAAATCCTGATACTTGTTTGAAACCCTAACTCTGGCTTGACACTTCTCATACTTGTTTTGAAACCTTAATTTGAAACTAAAACTCTTGTGTTTTGAAACCCTAATCCTGCCTTGAAACCCTTGCCATGGCTTGAAAGCATAATTTAAAACCCGAAGCCTGCTTCAAAACACTGCTTTAAAACCCTATCCCTTGCTTAAAATCATTTTTGAAAACCCTGATCCTTGTTTGAAACCCTAATCCTGGCTTGAAACCTTAAGCATAAACCCTCGCTTAAAACCCTTAGCTTTGATTCAACCTTTACTAGAAAACCCTAATTTTGTCTTAAAACCCTCATTTCAAACCCCTACTTGAAACCCTAAATGTGGTTTATCCTTGCTTGAAGCCACAACCCGAACCCTGGGTCTGTTTTGAAACCCTAACCCTTGCTTGAAGCACTCACACATACACACACTTTTTGTTCCGCTTGCCAGCCCGCTTACTGAACTGCCCTACGTTTGTTTGACCTTTCAACTCCGAGCTCCCCCCTCAAGAGAAAAGCGCAGTGATACATACACACGCGCACACACGCACTTATCCGGCCTTTCAGTGAGTGGATTTCGCCTGGCGGTTGCCTAGTGGCCATCCCTAGTAACAGATAAAAGGATGTATCCTATCCTCAATCCCTACACACACACACACTCTCACACACACACACAGCTTAACGCTACGTGATCCTCCCCGGGGAAGAGTGACACTTGAGAGGGAAAAGCCTCAGCAAACATCCTCTAAACCTGCGATGCGTCGTCATGACGATGCGCCAGCCAGCGTCTGCCCGCCGTCCGACACGCCGCTTCTTGTTTTCACGGCCGTCACTCAGCGCCCCAAAATCCCGGCGGTCGGCCGACGTCCTTCGCCCGGTGGTCCGGCGTGGTAATTTGCAGTGGCGAGTGCCATATGTGCTCTTCTGCGTCGATGTCGGCTCAACTCGCATCTTGTCGTGGCCCCGCAGGCCCCTGAAGGTCCGTTACTCCATCCTCCATTTTGTGGCAGTGCCTGTGATTCTGTGTGTGTTTGTTAGGGCTTGACTTGAAAGCAATGCTAAGAAACTTTCAGTTTGAGTTGATTTTAGCGGCACCATATGGACAAAAGAGGGAAGGTTATGCCTGAGGGAAGACCACATTTACCATAAGGACAAGCGCATTGCGTCGTTTATTTAGCTCCCGCTAGCGAGTGAAATCCAGATCCTTGACTGTTCTTTTATCCGGGTAGCTTCCCTTTTTCTTTTTTCTTTTTTGACTCCTCAGACAAAACTTTTCAGGTGTTTTGCAGCTTCTGCCGGGGAAGCAGTAAATGTGCGTCGACATTCAAATTGACTTTCGTCTTTGTAACAAAAGGGGAAAAGGGGAAGTGACGTATTCCATATAGCAGTCAGCACATTTAGTTTTTTATGTGGGAGTGTCCCTACCATCCTCCTAAAAGTGCTTAGTGCCAGTAAAAATGATACAGACCCCCTCAGGCCGTTTGGTGAATTTGCTGACGTGAGGATTCAGAAGCTGCACGTGAGCTAGCGTTAGCCGGTGCCTTTTCGCATCGGCGTATGTTGACAATTTTGTTATATTTGAGGATCGACTTTCATATTTTGCAAATGGCCGTGCCACCGCTGTCATTTGCAGGCACCACAGTTAGTTTGCTGCTTGGACCCGCCACCTGTGGATTTCAGCGAGTTTTGTTACAGGGCAACTCGAGGCAAAAACTAAAAGTAAGGCAAAAATATGTTCTATGTGAACCCACTAATGTAAACATATTATTCAGATCAATTAACTCAATCACTGCCATTGACAAGCGTACTTGTAAATTACGTTTTTTTTTCAGCAGGTGAGTGTCTGATTTTGCTCCAGCGCAAATTTCAAACTTGGAAACAACTTGCCTCACGCACAACCACCAGTAGATGGCACCGATGCCCCGTTTTAGAGATGAGATCAAGTTCAAATCAGATCCCGACCAGATCCAGATCAGTTCCCATTTAATGCCAAAGCATGCGATTGGCAAATAATCCACGTGAGCTGCAACCGCCACAGCCAAGTGGTCAAGTCGACATCTCGCACATTCGCTCCGACAACTAGAATACGTCTGCAATTTAAAGCACTAACATTAG
Organism: Vanacampus margaritifer; assembly: GCF_051991255.1. Classification (NCBI taxonomy): domain Eukaryota; kingdom Metazoa; phylum Chordata; class Actinopteri; order Syngnathiformes; family Syngnathidae; genus Vanacampus; species Vanacampus margaritifer. Next base: position 31,354,834 of record NC_135435.1, on the reverse strand, counting down.
ATTGAAAGCCAAATTTGAAAGCCTAACCCTGGCTTGAAACCCTCATTTTACGCGGAACCCTATCCTTAACCCTTGTTTGACGAAACCCGTTGACCGTTTCTTTATCTATATGTGACCGGGCCACCTCTTCCCTAAAGTCAAGTGAAAAATATTCTCGCTCAGCCGCCAGCCAAATGAGGACGAGCGCTGTAGAAAATGGATGGATGAAAAACATATACAGTCGGCGGCAGTAGGCGATGCGATGTGTGTAATGTAGTTGGTATGGAAGCAGCTCAAGTGTGGGAGTCATCGGCCTCGGACGAAAATGTCGACGTGGCTTTGTTAATAAAAATCTGCCGCGTAATTAATATGACAGACGCATGACAGAATGGCGCCGACCGGCTCGCTGTTCGATTCTGACAAGCGAGCTCTTAACGAACACATTTCCATTCACGCAAGTGCGATATTCGTTCACGTCTCCTTCTTTAACTTCCTTTGATGACTTGAGCAAATGTCGCTTCTGCAGACATTTTATAGACGCCACCTGACTTGCTCGTTAGCATTAGCACGTCACGTGACTCATCGGAAAATCTCCTTTCCAGCAGCATCACAACAAATGCTGTTTTTTTCTTGTGTGTGTTCCTGTTTAAAAAAAAAAAGTACTCCCCCCGGGGTGCTCTTGCCCAGGTGGTCCCCGATCTCGACTGCCGAGACCCCTGCGGACCTCCACCCAGCAGAACAGCGTAGCCAATGTGTAACAGTAATGGAGAGTAGCGGCTTGCAGGTCCGCCTTAATGTCTCCAGCACATGTGAGTTTGGATCTCAGCCCTCTCATTATCGTCACTGGACACGCTGCTGTGTGTGTGTGTGTCACGTGCATGTGTGTGTGTGTGTGTGCCAGGGAGACATCAATGTTTGCCAGTGTAACAAACCTTTGAGTACTTCAGTGATCTCATCTCTTCGTTTGTGTGTGCGTGTGTGTGTGTGTTTGTGTGTGTGTGTTTGTTTACATGCACACCACATGAACACGCGTCTGCATGGCTGAGTGATGTTTCCTTTTTTATTCATTTTTTTTCTCACGCTGTAAATGTTTCGTTTCTTCCTCGTTTGCATTACAGATGTTGCGTCTCTGTCCTGTGTGTGTTGTGTACGTGCGTGCGTGTGCGGTAAACAGGGCGCTTTGCTGTGTGCAAGGAGGAATTTCCCCCAGCAGTCGCCATCAGTAATAGTGGCTGTAATGAGCTGCAGCTGTCAGCATGTTTCCGCACACACACACACATGAACATAAAACACACGCAAACACATAAAACACACACTCACACACATCCAAGTACGTCGGCGAAGGAGGAAGTAGTGAGTCACTCAGCGGCGCGCCGTCACACTTTGCGCTGTGAAAACACCGAACGACTCGTCACACTGGCATCAGCAAGGGAAGATTTGTTGTTTTAATATGACAAACTAATAAGAGCAGTTTGTTCTTTTTTGTGTTTTTTGTTTTTTTGCGGGGTCTCACATTGATGAGCATTTTGAATTATAACTATTCAGATGGTTGGGCTTAACCGTAAGATGCTGTGATATTCTGATGAATATTGTATGTGTGGAATAAAAATTAAAAAGATGAACCCTTTTATTTTCAGCCATCTCAGGTTTGCCATTTTGGCCTCCTAGCGCCCTCTGCTGCCAACTAAAATTGACGTCAAACTGCCCTCGGGCTCGCATTGCCAACGTGGCAACGTCTCGGTTTGGTCTCGTGATGTTCCGAGTGGCAACAGTAATCCTCCTGTAAGTGTTTATAGCGCCACCTGCTGCCTTGGCATGCACTTGTCAGCCCTCAAATTTGTTTTCATGTGGAAAAAATATCTATTTTTCGAAAGCACTATTTGGGTGCTGTGAGTTTTTTTCGGGTAGGGAAAAATTGTGAGGACGCCGGCTGTATGTCAAATCGTCGTCTTGATGCGTTTTGATCCTTCAAAGTTCTGCTTTACTGCGGTTCTCCAAAATGCTGCCTAACGCCACAATTAGAGTGTCTTGTTGTTTTTAAACGCAAGTAAAAGGCGGCCATTATTTGACATTTTCACTGACAGCAGACAACTTTTTTGTTGAGAGATACAAAAAAATCTTGAGAAAACCCAGACTATCTCAAAGGATGTCAAACTTTTGTTAGTGCCTGGGTGAGCACCCACCTTTGAACAAATGAAGCTGAGCGATGTTCATTTTTCTTTTTATTAGACTTACAGTCAGTGACATACATTTATAAGGCCAGTTGTATCACGTTTAACTTTCTATAACAACAGAAATGTACAGCCAAACCTCCAAGGTGGAGTGCAAGTTTAAAGTGCGTTCCCATCGGAAATAAAATGTACACATTTTTAATTCACATTTTGACGTATCTGTCCTAACTTTATTGACAAATGTCTAATACTCATTACCACAATTATTATTTGCCGTACAAAATGTGTTAACCTCTGTTAGTATTATAAACAAAATGAGAAAGGTCAAGTGTTAACAGCCAAAACTTCCTCTTCTTCACTTAAAAGCCACTTTTGTGACTGCTACAATCTTATGGAATTACTTTAGCTAAAAAAACAAAGGAAAAAATCATCCTTTCATGCTCCCCAAACTGTGCTTTTGTTTGCTTTACTAGCAACTAACATCTTATCATGACATTTGTGCGTAACCTTAAAATGGTAACTTTCATTCAGAATCCGTCGAATAAAGACACTGGGAGATTTCCTCATCATTTTTCTTTTGAGTTTGAGTATCTGCTGATAGCGATTCCTGATCCAATATCCTGGCAATGACATAAGAAGACAACAAAAAGTCTTAATTCACTCAAAACACTCAACACAAGCCGTCGTTGCTCGATTTCTGCTTGGCAGCGTCCAGATTCTGCGAGCATCCTGATTGGCTGCCGTTCCGTTTACATTGTAAATATTGGACAGGTTTAGCATTTACGGTTGTTAGCCCCCAAATTCGGCATAATTATTAGAATAAGTTGTCAGTCTAAACTTCTCTTTTTTTTCCTAGCCGATCGGGGAGGCAACATCAACTCATTTACTCGCAGCCATTTTCACTGAAGCAAGCCCCTTCGCTCCTTGCAGTTTGACTGGATTTTGACTGATTTTGCAAGGCCCACAGAATATTGTGTTCTCTGGCTCTAAAAACATGGAACCTACCAAAAGAAAGATTAGAGTCTCTTCTTTCATGAGGAAAAAAAAGTATCTTTCTATCTGTTTCCGTTTCAGCAATTAGCATTAAAATATAGCTAAGTTTAATCATTAGTCACTTCTCTTATACTCTGCTGCCACCTGCTGGCCATTTTTTGTAATAACTGCCACTGCTTTGAGCGACTGCTTCAGGCCAGAAGCTGTGTCAAAGCCTTCTGTATGCTCTAGCATTAAAAAACAAAACCATGGCAATATTTAAAATAGAATGTTTTTATATGTTTTTTTTTGGAGCAAATTTGAAAATTGGGAAAATGATAAATAACATATCCCACACCACAGGATAATTATTCATCATCATCATCACTCATCATCATCTTTTATCACATCCGACATGACATTTATGACGTCTAACAATCAAGCCTTTGCTCATTTGGATCAGTAAGGAAAAAAATACTCAAATTTACTTTAATTTAATTGTAGTATGCATACCAACCAGATTTAACATCATAAATATTGAACAAGTTTCTAACGGTTTTCCGAACACATTGAGGAGAAAAATTCACACACCGCAGGATTATCACTTAGGATCATTTTTAGTGATATTTGATTATCATGCCTTTACGGACTTTCAGAAGAGAATGAAAATGCTCAAATTTGAGGCGGCTGTGTGTAACCAGCTTTAGAATTCAAAACAAACTAATGATGCTCGCGATTTCCTTCGTGCGGATTTGCTTCTTCCTATTGCTCCACTAATAACGCCGCTCATAAATGCGAGACCTCGCGGCGGCCCGCCCAGCTGAGGCGCCATTTTCGGGTCAAGACCGCCGCTGACCTCTGCCAATTGTTATCTGCCTTCACTCTAACTTTGTAGATCGCACTTTAATTTTGAGGCGCTGTGCACGGGACAGTGATGAATCGGCTGCATCAAGGAGGGCTTAAATTACCCCCGCTCCCTGGTGGCTACGCTGACCGCAACAACACTGTGTGTGCGCTGACCTAGTAATAGCAGACGGAGAAAGAAACGGGGCTGGTCAGCACTTGCCCTCCCGACCCCGCCTGCGCCGCAGCCCGACCCGGCAGGAGGCGCTGAGGACGCGGCATCAGTTTTGTCTTCTTGGGACTGTTCCCTCCTTGTTTTATGGAAGAGGATTAGGGCCAGTGAAGAGAAGGGGAAAAAAAAAAGTGTGAATTCTGAGATTAAAGTCAGAATTCTCACTTTAAAGTCAGAATTCTGAGAATAAAGTGAGAATCCTGTCAACTTTTTTTTCTCTCTCTCTCTCTACACTGGCCCTTACATATTGTTTGCTCCTTTTACACCCCCCCCCCCCCTTATACATAATACAGTAAAACCCTGTTTTAATAGGGCCATGCATTCCAGATCTTCTCACTATATGAAAAAAAAATGTTAACAATCAGGAGTTTTACCCTGACTTCAAATATTCAATGCAATTATATTTCAAAAGTTCAATACAACTGAATTGTAGTTAGGCAGTGATTTTTTTTCTTCAGGTACCACTAGAGGGAGCTGGCGTAGCACACTTTGAGAGCAGCCAAGCATGCAGTTTGTTGGCTCGTTTCATACGATTCACATGCATTTTTTAATTTATTTTTTTACAGCTATCGCAACACACTGTAAAAAGGTTCAAGACATGCTGGGAGTCCGTCAATGTTTTTATAGTCGTCATTATTTTGCTGTCACTTTTCAGTTGCGCGTTTGTCAGGCTTCCCCAGTCCTGGTCCTCAAAGTCCTGCAGGTTTGAAATGTTTCTGTCCTCCAACACACCTGATTCTAAATATGACTATCGTTATCTGCCTTCTGCAGAGCTTGCTGATGATATGAATCAGGTGTGTTGGAGGACAGAAGCATTAAAAATGTGCAGGACTGCAGCCCTCGAGGACCAGAACTGGGGAAGCCTTTTAAGGTGGTGCAAAAGCTTGACGTGTTTTTCACCAAAAACTCTTTTTTTTTTTTTTTTTCTGCTCTTTGGTAAGAAACTGGTGCTTTTAGTGAAAGCAACTTATGCTTTACTGCTAGAGAGCAGGAAGAAGTGGAAGCAAACTTTTTTTCTGGTAAAAGAAGAGAGTCGAGTCTTTCTTTTGCAATTTTTTTTTTGTGTGAAATTTGATGCAAATCAAAGATGTGAAAAAGTTCTGTAAGCAAAATGCCACAAGTGGGGGAGATTTTTATTTTTTTCTTAATGTTACTCTCATTTTTGGAAAAATAAGTGTAATTTTTTTGCACATAATGTGTAGAAAAACATTTTCTCCCCTTAACAATCGAAATAATTGAATTCCTCTCCATCTATTGTTGACCCACTTTACACACTCGCACGTCCGCGCATGTTTTGAGCAGATACGCGCCACAAGAGCAGGATTACATTGAAGACATTTAACGTGAATTGAAGTATTTATTTCAGCCCCTTCTGGAGCAAAAGCTCTATCCATGGGGTCACCCCCTCCCTCAACCCCCACCCACTCTTCCTCCTTCCCCCTCCCGGGTTCCAGGCTCCTCTTCGGACCCCGCATCGGCGCCTCCACGCGCTCATCTCGGCGCAGGATTGCAACGTCAACCGCCAATCTGCAGTTTCTCGCATTTCACTTTCCGAGACTCAACTTCAACATGTAACACCACCACCGTGTGAGATTAGACAAATTAAAACATAAAACAGCCAAAAATTGACACACACGTGCACGCACACTTTGAAAGAGTCGGACCCCGTGCGTAAAACAGTTTAAATGTGGATCATTGTTGCCAATTCAAATTATCCGTGGAATAAATGTGATCTCAAATAGAAGACAACCACACTAGTTTTGGCTCCTTGCATATTTTTTTTATGTTTGTAAAGCAAAACGTTTCACACACACACAAGATGTAAAGTTTTCTTGGTAAATGTTAAGTTGATCAATTGAAGGCCAAATAAGATTTTGTGTTGTGTGTGTGGAATTTGTTTAGTGCGAATAGTGAGATTGTGTCACTAAAAACACATATTACAGGTTATTAAATGACATTAAATTAACCTTAAAGTCAATACAATCTGCTTTGTCTTGGAAAAAAAAAAAGTTCGATTATTAATATGGAGGGGGAAATCACGGCGAAAGCCAAGTTGCATTTACATTATGATGGACGTATACAGCATCAAGGCACTGTACTCTATGACCTAAAACAAAAAAGTATAACAATATGGTCCCTTTTTTACTGAATAATTTCAGAGCTTCTGCAGTACATCAAAGTTGATTTCAAAGTGTTAATATAGCCTATAAAACTTTACAAACAACACAGTTAATGCTTTTATTTCTACAATCTGCAGTAAGTAAGAAGAACACTTCCATCTATTTTATTTCTACACTGATGGCATGCAGAAAGTTAAGTAATTTAATTATTTGGACAACTTGAGTAAACATAATTAGCAATTTATGGATTACAAAATTAAATCTTCATCTGAAATGAAACCTAAAATTGCACTTTTTATGCACGTATTTTTATGTAGCCTTCTTTGCAAAATATTTGAATGCAAGTGGGAACCAAATTACACTCATATGTCCTGTAATACTATAAATTAAATCGTGTTAACATTTTCATTTTACAACAAATCTTGAATTTACCTGCAAGTGGCCCGTGTGGTTTGTTATTCCCGTTTAAAAAGTAAAATTAAAAAATAAAAACGTGTCCATTTGGATTGATTGGCGAGTATTTTCCCGGTGCGCGTGCACGTTGCCACTCTCTCTCTGGCCGAACAAGCCAACGTGCACGCGGACGTGTCAGTCACACTGCAGCAAACCGAAAGCATTTGTGTGCGAGTGTGACGTGGGATTCTGCGAGGTGGGAGGGGGCATCGTACTACCCTGCGCGCGCGCGCGCGCGTGTGTGTGTGCGTCCGCGTGCACGCGTGTGTGTGCGTGAGAGAGACACCGATGATGGATGCGCCAATGGAGAGACGGACAGATGCTTGGGCGGATCTAACGGCGCGCACTGCTGCAGACGCGCGCACACTCGCGGCGAGATCTGCGGGGAAAACATCGTCCTGCACGGGCCGCCACTCGCAGCTGCCAGCCCCCGCGAAGCGACCACCCCGTCCGCGTACTTTCTCCGGGAACGTCATTCGACTCCCGCCGCACATCTGGGACAAAGAAGAAGAAGAAGCAAAAGGACTCACCCGCCCTCTCCGTCGCCTTTACGGGATTATACTTCCATGCACGCTCAACTTTTCCTGGCTGCCAAAAGTGGGAATATTGAGGAAAGAGAGAACCCCCCCAAACAACTTTTTATTCCTCGCGTGGCTCATTTAAATATCACCCCCTCCCCTCAAAAAAGAAGAAAAAGAATTGCCATAAAAGAAAAGTGCCACCTCCTCTTTTTTCCTCCCTCCTTCCTTTCAAGCAGGGAGACCCAATCAAGCGCAAATCTCATCGATTCATAAGAACTAAAAAAAAAAAAAAAAAAAAGAGAGACAGAGAGGGAATCGCGTGCACGTGCGTGGGGAAAACATTGATGGACCCCCTGTTCCTCACATAACCTCCTTCATCCTTATAATCATCTGGATTTTTTTTTAAGGGGGTGTACAATTATTTTTTTTTTGCTTCGAACACCTGGAGCTATACGCACACGTGCGCGCGCACGCTCCTCGTGGGGGCTCCATTCCAGTTCACGTAAGTGCGCGTGCGCGTGGTGTGTGTTGTGATAAACGTTGGGGTTGGGGGGTGAGTGACAGGGGGAAAGGGGGGGGGGGTAGACAGTGCCGCGTTACGTGCCGCCCATCATCAGCCTCGTAGAGGTTCAAGTGTCGAGGAGGCTCCACGCGCCCCGTCCGCCCCCCTTTTTCCTCCCCGTTTTCTCTTAATTTCTCCCCTTTTTGCGCACTTTTGACTGACGCTCGTCGTTTGATTGTGTCCCTTCAAGCGCGCCTGTTGCAGGAGATCACGGACGGACGGACGCACGCACGCGCGCACGCACGCACACCGGGGAAGCGTTTAACCTCCACTACCCCCCGGCACCGAAGCGGCGACACGCAGCTAAGCCGAGCCGAGCGAGAGCGCAGCCAGCCCGCGGAAGCAAAGAGAGGAAGGGACGCCGCCACCGCCGGTTCTCCTCGACCTCCTCCTTTTTGCCATTTTTTTTTAAATTTTTTTTTTGAATTGTCGACCCGCACACGCTCCATCGATGCGGGAGTCCTAAGCGAGCGAGCAGCGACCAAGTGGGGAAAGTGTTACCCGCGGGAAGCCTCGCCTCAGCGGGGCCGCAGAGGAAGCGCCTTCCCCGGGGCCAGACACGCCGACATGCCGCGGAGGAAGCAGCAAGCGCCGCGGCGCGCCTCAGGTACGCGCGCACCAGCTCGCTGGCTCTCTTGCACGCCCGTTTGTGCGTGTGCATGTGTCACCTCCTTACTCTCATGTACTTACTTTTCAGGGATATATTTGGGAAAACGCGAGATTATACTCATGTCTGCTTTGACTTCTCTTTGTACACCAGAATGAGGTCTTATTTAGCGGCATATTTGAGCTGATAATAAAAAAAGAGGGGAAATGCTTTATCCATACTTTAGTGATCGTGATGTTGCAGCTTTTCTCACCATCGTGTTACTTTCTGGCAACTTTCTACTAAATTATAGCCTTAAAAATGTCTTAAAACAGTTCACTTTGTGGATGCTTTCCACAGATGTTAACATTTTAGTTTTTTTAATCCACATTGATTAGTCAACTCTGGTTGTGTTTTTAAGCTTTAGCATCTCTGTCCGACAACTTTGCACTAAATTAAAGCCAAAATATAGTAGAACAGACCGGTTATGTGTACAAAAATGGATCTTATTGGTTCAACTTCCTCACATCAGATGTAATTGACTTCTCCAGAAATTCTTTATTCGTAGTAAAATCACATTTTACAGCTGAAAAAGGATCCAAAATAATAAAAGTGGGTCGTTTCTCTTCATTTTGTCATTTTCGACTAAATTAAAGCCCCATATTGTTTTTGAAGTGAGGAAAACGTTGGTGTCTGCAGATGTAAAAATGGGTTCGTTGATACTAAAATGTGTTCATCTTTTTGGAATGTTTGTGTACGGTGTCACTTTCTGACAACTTGGACTAAATTGAAGCCACGTATTGCCTTCAAAATTGTCTTTTAGTTGCGAACGATGTGGTGTAAAGTCGTGAAAATGATCCAAATGTGTTCATTCGTTCTAAAGTGGATACGTTTTTGAAACATCTTCGTTTACTGTCACTTTCTTTCAACTTTGAACTCCATTAAAGCCACAAATAGCATTTAAAATACAGTAAACAAGTCCATTTGGCGAATGTTGTCTGCCGATGTCAAAATGCTAAAAACGGATTTGAAAGAAAGAATTCAGGCAGCTTAGCTTCACTTCTCTGCACTCGGTGTGAATGTGAACGGTCTTCTATACGTGCTCTGTGATTGACTGGCGACCAATCCAGACCAGGGTGGAGTCTGCCTTTCCGCTTCAGCTCCTCGAGTCGCGACTCGCAAGCACATCAGCCTTTTACAACATGGACACGCGCGCCCTAAATGAAAGCCACACATCGCCATCACAATACGCTCCAACAGGCCAATTTGTCAATGTAGATGTTCCAAATTAGTTCATCAGCGCCAAATGCGGCGGGGTTTTGCTCTCTTTTTGATGTCTTAAGCGCAACTTGGGACCAAATTAAAAAAAAGAAGGACGCATAGCTTTTAGTTTGTGAATGTTCTTGTCAGCAGCCGTAAAGGTGAATTTGCCCAAAAAATGATGCGATGTGGTCACATTTTTGGAGCATTTCAGTTCATAGACAAGAAAACCACATATGGTGCAAAAAAGGGAGAAAAATTTACTCTAGTTTTTGAATGTTGTTGCCCGCAGATACAAAAAAAAAAGAAATGTGGTCGCGTTCACGTCTTTTTTTGGGGTGTTTATGTTCAAAGTTAAGTGAAGTCAGGCACTTTTGACAAATTTGGACAAAAGTGAAGCCACCTATTGCTCTAAAAATATTGTGAAATAGTCGAATGAAACGTGTGTACGCACACACACACACGCATGAAATGCATGTCATGTGATTTAGTGTAATGTGGTAAGCATATCCTGATTGACGATTCCGTTTCTGTCATGTAGAATTCCCTTTCCTCCTCTTTATGGGCAAAATCCAGTTTCTCCCCTAAAGCTGACATCACAGAGATCTTTAACTTTCCCATTGATTGGTCATCCTTGGCCTGTGCACGTCTCGCCCGCGCTCGTAAAACACGCATTACTGCTCAAAGACTAATTATCGTAAAGCTTCAAGGAATAACAACGAAGCAAGAAGAAACACGGCGCGGGCGACGCTGACTGACCGCCATGGCTGAAGTTGTACTTTTTTTACATGGCGTTCCCCGTCCACTCCGTGAACTGCGTCATCCTTGCTCACAATAGCGACACACGTTTTCTACGACTGTGTTGATCCCGTGCATGTAGATCGAAACTCTGTTTTGGGTGCGAGGTGCCTCAATTTGTCCAGCTTCTCACCTGACGCCGTTCTTCTCCTCCATCATTGATGCGGCAAACCAAGATTCACCGCCTTATCTTTATCTTCTACTAGCAATGTGAACTAGTGGCCGCCATCTTTGTAGAATTGTCTCACAAACATGGAATGAGCACTTAAAATGCCTCTAAAGTCGTCCTTAAAACAAGTCAATTCACGAAAAAACAATTGCGTGCTAAAGTCCAACCTCTTCTACTGTGTCAGCGTTTTGAAACATCATGCTAATGTTGACCCGTTGACGTCTTGTCATTTTGGCCTGTTTGAGCGATTGGGGGATATTTTTAACTGAAACTCGTCAGCCAATTGGACAAGGTCGTTCTCTGAGTAGAAGACAGAGTGAAAGGATAGAGGAGAATATTGAGAAATAATAACGTTTTAGTCTAATTTGAACCGGAATCAACATTTTGACAGTTTGCCATTTTTGGGAAAGTTGTGCTGATCTCAAATCCAAAGCGATGTAATAAATTGCTGCCATCTAAAGGGATCTTTTAGTCATTACCGTACTTTGCAAAACTGAATTTGACAGACGAGATAGGCGGCATCGTCTTCTTAGCTTACCCGTTGAAAAAAAACATACCGGACGAATATAAACGTCGGTGGCAGTAAATGGTTGGATTGCAGTTAACAAATGTAAACATCCACAGTAGTAAATAAAGTTATGTGCAGTTCATGCTCACTAACGACTCCTTATCAAGCTTGTTAGCTTCTCTTATCTCGTTCATTAGCATCTTTACGTTTGTTTGTTTGTTTCATTTTATGTATAATTTTGCCCAGATTTCCTTTTGCTAGTATGTTTTTCGTCCCTTTTTTTGTAGTAAGAACTGGAACTCTTGCCTTGTTTTTTTGCGCCCTTCTCGCTCTTTATCATCCCAATATTGTAGTTGGCATGTTTTACATTTTCATAGTGATGTTCCCAAAAGGATTTTCTCCGCTAGCATCTCTTTCGTTTCACTTGCAGTCAGTCAAACCTGGATCTCACTCGCTAGCTTTTGTTTTTGAGATTTACAGTGTGCTCACATCTTGCTTGTTAGCATGCTATCAACAATGTAACCCTCTATGTAAGTATGTTAGCATGTATGTTATTTTTTTATTTTCAAGTGTTTTCAGATGGTTTGGCTAGCTAACTTGACGTCTCATTTTCTTACTTGGAAGATCAAGTTGCCCCTTGTTAGCGTCACTTTTTTCCCCCTTGTCATATTACTTCACTCTTGTGTATTTTCATTTCATTTCTGTACTTTAATGTACTATTTTCATCGCAAGCGTCTGTTTTCCTCAGTCAGATCTGAAGCTCGCACACAAACGTCTTTTGTTTTAAAGATTTGTGATTTACAGTAAGTAGATCTTGCTGACTAGCATCAAATTTTCCACACCTGAAGCATTTGATTATTTCTAGCATGTCTTTTCGTCATACATGTTAGGATCTGGACATTGCTGGTTAGCATCTTTCCCCCAACTTGCATTCTTATCTTGCTCGTTAGCATCCAGAATCAAGGTCAGCTCACTTTCGTCAGGATTATTATCTCTATTTTTTTTTTCCAAAGCCAGAAGTTCCAGGGCGAGGACATCATCTTTGATACTGTCGCTCGTTAGCATCTTTGTAGCATATCTGTCACTATTATCTTTTTTTCCTCCCTTATTTTTGTACCCAGCTCATTAGCGTCTGAAGTTTTTTTTGGTTTTTAATTGCAGGTGCAATTTCACAATTACATACAGTGACATCATACACACGCACACACACACACACGCACACACACGCACACGCATGCATTGCAATACACCTTAGTTTGTTGACAAGACATTGGTCGCTGTTTTTTTTTTTTAAATCTGCTTTTCCTATTCCACCACACAGTGGTCATTATAGTTTACATTCATTCTCAAACACACACACATACACGTATCACAACACACATTCTTTTATTTATATTTTTTACAAAGTCATCACTCACTTTCTCTTAAACGGGTTGCTCATTTTTTTAAACAGCTTCTTGTGTATTTTTTTCATTTCACTACACTGTGGTCATTGCCTTTTTCTAGAATCTATATTTTCTTTAATTTAATATTATGCCAATCATTTTTTTTTCTGGCTTCTCTGCATTACAGTTAATTAAAAATAATTAATGCATGAATTGTAATATTTCACTTGAGGCCCACTCGCCCCCTCCTCACCTACTCCCATCCATCTCGCCACGTGTATGTCTAATTTAAAAAAAAAAAAAAAAAAAACTTGCATACAAACTGTAGTCTCCAAAACACAGACATGCACACACACGGGCGCGCGCGCGCACGCACACACACACACACACACAATAACACACGTAATTACATATGTGCAGTGGTGCATGTACACATGGCATGCTGCAGTGACTTTACACTACACATAAACAAGCATGCAACACTTCACACACACGTACACAAAATGTGAGAGTGCTATAGTATTGAGTATTAGGCTAATCGCGAGGCGGAACACTGGCTTGCTCCGTCGGAGAGACTTTGTTTCATATTTGATTTAATTGTCTGCCCTCTGACAGCCACATTCATCAATGGCCCTAATGGTCAATCACGCACACACGCACACACATGCACACGCGCACATAGAGCCCAGGGCCTTGCTTGATGGCAGTGTTTTAGGGCTAATGGACACGGCAGACGGATGGACGGATCATGATTCTATGGACAATGGACATTTGAAGAAGATCAGTTGGAAATTTGGAGAAATAGAAGCAAGAAAATTGGAGGAAATGTGATTTTTTTTTTAATCCAACTTATCTAATTTTGCTTAGACATTCAACAGTCAAATCATAGACTGGCTAACAGTTAGCCATTAACAACCGCTAATGGCTTCACTATACACTCTCATTGCTGACGCTCACGTCACTCACCAGGTTCTCTGCTTCTTTTCTTCCACACACCTTCAAAGTCACAGATACTACAGTGTACTGTAGAACATGGTATTATTGTTGTCCACTAGGCAACCTCAAGTGGACAAAAATACCCGTCCCTTGCATTCACTTTACTGTGCTTAATAATGCAAAATATTTTTGTTCTTACTCAAAACAACAACAACTGATAACTCGATTCCCAAAACTATTTGATACTGTATCTTCAGCCATATTCTGAACCTAACTAGCTCATCTAATATGGGACGGACCGAGATTTCCTTGTCGTGATGTAAGAACACGATAGTTTGAAATGGATCTTTTGAGGAAAAACGGACCAAATGTGACTTTTTTGAAAAGCACATCTTCGTCCAGTTCATTCTAAAAACTAAAAGTGTTTCAGAGGTTCTGTAAAGCCCCCCCAGGTACCCAAGAGCAGCAGTGTACATCGATCGGTTTCTTTTGTGTTTGATTATTGGCTCTTTAGAAAGGTGATCATTTTTACGTAATTTTGGAGTCCTTCAAAGCTGACCACAGACGAGCAAAAATCATTTGCTTCTCATTTGGTACTGGCCAATGGTTGGTTCTTTCAAGTATCACTAAGAATGGGTGCTAAAAGCAGTTCCCTTATGCATACAAGACAAAGAACTGCATTTAGGTACTACGTAGAACTTATTTATTTTTTAGACTGTATCAGTAAAAAGAGTCTTTGTTTTGTTAGTCAGAGACACAAACTCCATCCATCCGTCTGTCCAAGACTTCCCGTCTTGCAGCTGGCAGTTCTGAAAAAACTTTGTCAGGAAGTGTAGAGCGACGACAGATTGATTGCGGCGTGCGAGAGTTAGGTCAGAACGACGAGGTGATTGTCCTTGATTGCAGATTCGAACGCTCTCGTGTACGATCAGTCAACCATCACGCAGCTTAAACGGAGATGGGCTGGAAAATCAGGTTAAAGGTTGGCGGAAAACTCCTCCACCGGCCCCTTTGTCGCTGTGATGCGGCACATCCTAGCAAACCTATACGCCTTTTTAGTAATGGATACGGAATAAGGGAGTTGAAATTGGGTCGTAGGTGTACAAAAAATAGAAGAGTCTGGTGGCTAGATTGAAGTATTTCGTTGTACAAGAGGATTTTCAAGAGGACCAGACACCTCTTGAACATATCTGATTGAAGCTACCAGGACCTCGGAACATTTAGTAGAACCAGGCACTTCTGACATTATAAATATTGAACACGTTTCCATTTGTCAGCGCCTGACTGTTTTCTAAACGGATCTGTGAGTTAAAATGACTGTGAACGCATCCCATAGCTCAGGATCATCACTTAGTGTGTAACCTTTAGAGGTGTCTGATCTCGACTGTTTTACGAGCAGATCAGGGAAGAAATAAACCTGATTTAACGTAGCCCACATCAGAAGATAACCTCAGGATCATCTCTCAGACATCTGATAATTTGCTGACCTTAATCGGAAGGTTTAAATCCGTGAAAAAAAAACTTTTATGAGCTCCATGAACTTTTCATTGGCCGCCTCCTGATTTTTGGGAACTGAACAATTGTCTAAATTTTGTTCTTGGGTTGTTTTATTGGGATGAAAGAAGAACCAGAAAGGAGGTTGTACTTTTGAGAAGTCCGGGAACCTTTACGGTTGGGTCGTTCGAGGGGTTCGGGAACCTTTGCAATGAACATATCTGATAGGAGCTATCAGGAATTAGGTACCCAAGAGGAACTTTAGGTGGTAGTGCGCTGGTTTGGACCTCTGCAGCTATCCCTTCTATTCTTGGAATTTTTTTGGGCCAACACCATCAAGAGTGGTTGCGAGCACTAGCCTTATTAGCGTGAGGCTAATTAGCAACTAAGAGATCTGCAACGGTTAAATGATCAGTGATGACAAGTTAGCATGTTGTCACATTTGCTAATTAGCTAGTCTGATTTGTCATCTGCAGGATCCTGCACCGTCCTCGCTTCCTACCTTAGATGTCAACGGTGACATCGCTTAGTAGTCGTCACATCTTTTTCTGGAAGCTTCTGTGTCCATGTTCATACAGTCAGCCAGAGGTGTCAAATCCAGGTCCAGAAAGTCAAAACCCTGCTACAGTTTGGCTTTAGCCACAGAAGAACTGTTGTTTACGCTGTGGTGTGCGATGTGTCAGGTAGGGATCTTTCCTCTCTGATGTGCTTGAAAACCGGTCAGATCCCACTCTTTTTACGACTACGTCTGGACCTGGCACCCCCTGGTGGTTTGCAATGTGACATAGTCGAGACCAGAGGTGGAAAATCCAAGACCAAAAAGCTTTAGCCACTCAACCGCTCGTTTACTTGCCGGTTGAGTGAAAGCACTTGTGGCTAAAGCCAAACTGTGGCAGGATTTTTACTTTCTGGATCTGGATTAGACACCTCAGTCGACAGCAATTTTTCATGCCGACATCGTCAGTAGAGTTCGTCAGGAGTGTGTCACAGCGACATGGCCAGTAGAGTTAGAAAGGAATAGAGCCAGTCTTTAGTCACACTTTGTCAGTTAGTCAGATGTGTGTCATACTGACGTGATCAGAAGGATTAAAAACAAAGTGTTACATGTACAATATCATGGCCTTGAATAAATGCTATTTTGTTGCCTTTTCAATCATAATATATTTGCAGTTTATCGCAAAGAAAAAAAGTGAGTAGATGAGTGGCGATTGGCAAAATCGGCGAGGTTTCACTACAACAGATCTTTTTCTGTCCTAACACGAGATGGATGGTCGTGGAAAAGCAGCTGATTTCTGTGATTTGTGTGTGCGTGTATACACGTGTGTGCTTGTGTGTTTGTGTGTTTGTGCGCGCGCACGTGTGCTAAAGCGCAGCAGCGAGAGATTAATCACGCTGCATGCGCGTTAGCATTGCAACTCCTATCAGAGTAGAGATGCAGTGGCCCATTTAAACACACACACACGCACACACACACGCACACACATTGTTTGTCTTTAAATAGTGCCTTGTAGAAGTACATTAAGGCCTCCCCTTTCTCCTTTCTGCAAATGCGGTGTTTAATTTGCGCCCGGCGTCCACGTCTGCCGCCGCTAATGAAACACGCAAACATAATGAAGCTAATTAACCTTGTTTAAAGCAGGTTGGGATAATTATTGTCTTAATTAACAGAGTGAAAATGCCTTGAAAAGCACCACCTATTTTTTTCCTTCTTTTTAACTAGCACCCGTGCTGCTTCTGCCTGCAATTAGCTGTGATGTCATTAAAAGGCACGCTTGTGTCATTTCCTGATGATGATGATGACAGCCGATCCAAGTGGCTGCATTTCTTATGGATATTATTTCAGCAACTTAATGAACCTTTTGAGGATTATATTGTTCTCAAAGTCTTGCACATGCTGGATTTTTGTTTCGGACCTTAATGGAGGTAGTGGTACCGGTACTTTTGAGAAGTCCAGGAACCTTTGGGGTGGTGTCGACGTTGCTGAATATATTTGATTGGAAGCTTTCAGTTCCCGGAAGTAAAATAACTATCAAGAAATATGCACAGGAAGGTTTTTAGTTTTGGGCCTAAACAAAAGCCGCTCGAGGTCCGAGAAACTTTCTGGTAGGCAATTTTCCATAAATGTACTTCTGGGTTAATTTAGCTGGGGCTTAAAAAAGAACTCTGCTTTCGAGGTAGTACTTTCTAGAGGTTCAGGAACCTTTGGCGTAGGGCCTCAACACTGAAAGTATTGGATTGGATGCTTTTAATTAGGGATGTTTGGCACCACTTTTTTTTCTTGAGTACTGACTGATACCGATGCAGAGAACTGATGCAACAAATACTTTTGATGCATCAAATTTCAATAAACACAATGACGGGTACAGTAATAGTGAACAAAGACCTTTCTTTAATGATGACGTACCCGATGAATTGCTGATGTATCAAACGGCTGCAGTGTAGCGCCAACTACTGGCGAGGAGGACTTGCTCATCCCTGGCATTAGCACAACAATGGTAACTTAAGCATGATGCTAGCTAGAAGTCCATTTGTAGCAGGTTTTATGCGGAAAATTTTAAGCTTACTATGAAATTCATCATAGGGGGGTTAACACAAAGAAAATGGCCCAATCATTGGTTGGTAACTGGAATAAGTCAAGGCACCGCCGAACAATCCGACAAGGTGACGAGGTAGGTTTGTTTTCGAATGGCGGGTGTCACGTACACGTCTCGTATCCCCCCCCTCGTCTTCTCCCGCCTTCTCGTTCTTCCTTCAGGATAAGTGGCTGACAGTTTCCAAGCGCGCTTCCCGCCCCCCCTCTGCGTGGAATCTTCCGTGGCGGCGCCCATTATGTTGACAGCTGTCAATTAGAGGCGCCTTGGTCTGCCTTCGTTACACGTTATTGCCGCCGCTTGATGCTGTCATTTGGTTTCCCGCTTTGGCCTCCGGCGCCGTCACCATCAGCGCCAACAGCCAACAGTCAATAGTTGACACATCAGCACTTATTCCTTAAATTGGCTCACGAGACCGCCGCCCGCCTCTCACGCTGCATCGCTTCTCCTCCCCCACACAGACGATTTGGCGAGAGCAGGCGCCGCTTCCAAATATGGTTGAATATTTTATTATTGTATATTATATTGGCCTAGACGCGCCACGTAAACAAGTCACAGTCAGGGCTATTTTTCAGTAGTCAGTTTTTATTTAATTTCGATTTTTGTTTTTTAAATTCAGTTAGTTTGAATTGATATTTAGAGCAGGTTTGTTTGTTTATAAAAAAAGCTTTTTAGTTTAATTAATTTTAGTATTAGTTTTAACTTTTTCCATATATATTGAGTTTGACCTGCCTTCTTCTGTATGGATGTATATCCATCCATCCATTTTGCTAACCGCTTGTCCTCACAAAGGGTCGCGGGGGGTTGCTGGATCCTATCCCAGCTGGCTTCGGGCAGTAGTCGGGGTGCACCCTCAACTGCTTGCCAAGGTTCTTAAAATGTCAGAGGTTCTTGAAAACGTATTCTTGAAATGTATTGCATTTGATTAAAGTGCTGTAAAAAGATCCTAAGGGAAGTATTTAAAATGTCTCAGGAAGTGTCAGTCAGTCAAAAGTGATTGTGGCCTTAAATCATCCTGAAAGGTCTTACAAGGTCAGGGTGGCATTAGAATGTCCTTCAAATTCTTACATTTGATCAGTGTCCTTAGAAATGTCCTCAGAAGTTCATGAAAATTCTTAAAAGGTCGTAATTGACAAAATGGAGGGTTAAAAAAAACTCATCTTTGAAAAAGTATAACAGAAACAAACACAATAGCTATTTTTTGTGTTGTCAAATATTAATATTAATAATGGAAATGCGCAAAAGCAAAACCTTCATAGTGTGCAAATATTGACTTGAGCATTTCCGCGTTCTTAATTGTCACTCAAGTGTAAAAACACAACCGTTAAGATCAACACAATGAGACGCTCAGTCTTAACTTGAGCGACGTAATGAGGCGCGTCCCTTTTTTTTTTAACATCCTTAATTGTAGTGTGTTTGTGTAGAATGAGTGTGTATGTATACGTTTGCATGCGCTCGTGTGTGTGTGTGTGTGTGCGTGATGAACGGCATGGAAGCGGGCGTAATCAGAGTTAGCCTGGGCTGACATCCTTCTCAAACTGACAGCAGCTTCCTCTTCTCTCTCTTGCACACGCGCACGCGCACGCACACACACACACACACACACACACACACACACACACGGCAAACCCTGCTCCTCCTCGTTTCATGTTGTGATCACTTTCAGATGCTCGTTAGCGTCCATGTTGTTGTGTGGAAAGCAACCAGGAAGTGGCGCTCTCGTCGGGCTTGATCGCATGTTGGCAGGTGAGGAGGTTTTTGGGCACCAAGCAGTTGCTGTGCTTGGAGTTGAAAACTGTTTCTGCAGCTCTTCCTAAGATGGACTTCTTTTGGAGTCGGGTCCAAAAGCAGAATTTTTGTTGAAACCTACCCATGTTCTTCTGTTTAAAGACCAAAAAAAGTTAGAAGCAAACTTTTTGTTCAAGTGAAAGAAGTGCATCTGCTCTTTTCTTTGGTAGTTTTGGAACTCAAAGTTTCCCAATCAAACAAGTAATTGACAACAAATCGATATATTATAAAGTGGCTAATTTGAGTGAGTGTATAAAATGGCAGATTTGCGAGAGAAAAAACTAGCTATAGTCTGTGAGGATTCGTTGGTGGGTGATGGGACACTGTTTATAAAATGAATCTCCCAGAAAAAAAAAATAAAATAAAATAAAATAAAATAAAATGAAAAGGCAGGATGGAGACGGGTTCATTCTTAATTTAAAATGGGCTTGTCATACACGGTAGGTAGAACGACAACACTTCCTGATCCCCTATCAGCTGACTAACACTAACCAATCAGAAGATAGCATACTTTAGGTCAATGCAAGTGAATGACAGAGAGCAGCAGATTGGACACTTGGCTACTAGTACAAAAAAAAATAAAAAATGTATGAATGTGTGAATAATAATTCTGGAAACATAAATGTACAAGTAAATATTGATGTTAGCAAATTAACTTCAATGCTTGATCTTCAAGGTGTGGGCCTTCGCACGGCGAGGCGTCTGTCGCTGGTTGTACTCAATGCTTCAGAGAGTGAACGCTTAACATCATCGGGTTCATCTCTGCTAATGCAATTAATTACTACCTCCTTATTCGAAAACCTGAACGGAAAGTATTGGCACAAACATCCGAGTCGTACGCTACGTGTGTTTCTTGTAAGTTTTTTTTTCTCACAAATTTGCCACTTTATAAAGTGGCAAATTTTGGACTTTTTCATGTGGCAAATTTGCACGTTTTTCTTCTCTGAATATTGCCCCCACGCTAAAAAAAAAATATACATATTTATACGTGGCCCTGATACACCGTCGTACTTATCACATCATAGTGTGACACGTAATTTTTTTTTTAGTTTTGTTTTTTTTCTGGTGTGGCAACAATGTTTTTTTATTTTTGGCAGTAAATGGCTGAAGGGCAGGTTAGCAAATACTTTTGGCAATATAGTGTTAGCAAAGGTATCTGCAACTCTCCCTAGGAGGTTCTACTTTTCACCCTGTTTGTGTGGTCCACATTCACAACCGTCCTCCACCAGACCAGTTCTTAGTTCTGGTCTAAATTTCCCGTCGGAGAAAAGCGTTCCAGGGGCATCGCTGCTTGGTGTTGCTAGCAAAGACGTAGCTAACATTTGCAGTGGTTCAAGAGGGAAAAAATGTGTCAGAGGACACACACATTTGCACACGCACACACATGGCGCACCCCCACCCCACCCGCTCAGTTTCATTAGCTGACTGGCAGGGTGGCACTTCTCAAGCTCATTAGCGGGCCAGGATTGATGGCGCGGCGGAGGAAAAGGAGGAAAAGGCATCTGTCAATAATTGCGGGGAGCGGCCACTCCCGTCTACGCCGCCTTTGAAAGCTCATTAGCTATGCGCTTATCAGCCACAAAGATCAAAAACATTACTCACACACACACACACACACACATGCATGCAGTGATACGTTCATTAGCCATGGGCACCCTCAGAAATGGGAATGTGGTGGGTGTTTTTTTGTGAGGGTGCAGGTTTGTGTTTGTTGTGTCGGAACCTTTGGGGTTTATTTATTATATGAGTGTATAGTGCAACTTATTTTCGTTAATAACGTTACTAAAACTAAAATTGGAAAAGCATTTTTTTTCTTGAGCAAAATCAATTAAAAATGAAAATGGTTTTGGGGGTGGGAGTTTTGACCCTTGAACCGTGTGTGGCGTAGGAAAGAAGATGGCGTCGCTCCTAAGCGACAGCCGTGCTTGTGGCTGAACGGCTTCTCTGCTTTTGTCACCTAATTTAGCCCGAAATGCAAGGTTAGTTAGCAACTCTTTGTTTGGGTTCATATGTGGGAGAGAAAAAAATGTATATCAAAAATATTGTACACTGTACGACCGGTGTTTATTACTTCTAAATAGGAATTGAAACCATAAATCTACTTTACAAGTTGGCAGCTTGGCAAACAAGTGATAAAAAATGGAGACCATCCGTGTTTAACTTTAGAAGCAGTATTATGCACTGCACTTGTTGTACTTTAAATTCTGTGGACTGTTATACGGTAACTCTATTTGATTTGTGAATGGCTGTTATAGAAAAAAAAACTAAAATGATATTATTTTTGTTGAATTTTTACACCTTTGGACAAAAGTGGTATTGTTTTCCCTTGAAAGAACCACATTTCCCATGAGGCCAAGCGCATATCATCGTGAAATCCGGACGTCCGCAGTTGGACTGAATGACATTGTTTCCCGTGGCTATTTTCTATTTTTTCTTTATAACAGCAGATGGTGGTTGTGATCTTAATATGAATTGAAAGTTCAAATCCTATTTAGTGTTGATTTAAACTAATAAAATCAAAATTAAAGCAAAAAAATTATAATTTCTATTTTAAAAAACTAAAACGAACAAAAAAATCAAACCTGCAAAAAAAAAATAAAAAATCTACCTAAATAAATAAAAGACTGCACTTGAGCTCTTGAAGTTGTGTAGGAGTTTGTTTGGGGGTTTCTGGCAGCTGTGTTTTGGGAATGAAACGGAAGGAAATGTATTTCTAACTTGTTTCTGGGTTCATTTATCAGGTCCTAATGAAAGAATTAGCTTTGTACATGCTAGCAAGCGTGACATTAGCCATGCTACGCGCTAAATAGCGTCTTAAGTTGTAAAAGTCCTGCTTGAAAATGCCTGAGAAAAAAATGGCGTTCAAGTCGACATTTCATAATTTGGCAGTTCAAAGTTCAAGTGCGTGAAGAGACAGTGACTGCTCGGCACATTTTGCCGCGTCGGCACAATTTGGACTTTTGGCACAAAGATGATTTGCCAGTGGATGCCTGGTGGCCAGAAACTCTCCGTTTCCTGCCGTCATCCGTCACTGACACGTGCCATTCATCAAACCGTGTGTGTGCGTGTGTGTGTGTAATTACATGTGTGTGTGTGTGTGAGGATAGGAAGCAGACGGAAAGGCGGGATTACAACATTGGCAGCGCTCCATTTCCCCTCCGGACCGTCACTTTGTAAAAAAAAAAAAAATGAAGCACATTGCACATCACTGCAAAGTAGCGCACTCGCCGGACGCTTGATGAGGAACACACGCTAATAAGAAAAAGAAAAAAAAATCAAGTAACATGGTCGCACATGCGGCCAAAACATTCATCAGCATTTTCGCTCCATGAATAGTTTTTTGAGCACTCCAGAATTGAACTCTTTCTTTACTTAGGTTCTGCTGTTTTTGGTTAGCAAACTTAACATTGAAGTCTTTGATGTCCCCATGTGAACAACATCTCCAAGCTCAGATTGTTCAAACAAAAACAAAAACAAAAATCTCCTCTTGTGAGTACTAAGAGGTTTCTATTTGAGGCATATGTGTTTTTTTCTCACAAGGTGATTAAAGGGGCCGCTATTTGAGCAAATATGCTAATATTTGACGTTTAATATATTTTTTAAAGCCTCTGATGAATGCCTTTACTCTCTTTAGTAAATTAAAATCAACTTTGTTTCATTGAAGGAAAGGCCTGAAGGCCTACAGTATTTGAGTCTGGTGTTAATTTTTTTTTAAATGGATTATGCATCTGGTGAATAAATGTGAGCAAATAGAATAACATAATCTTAATAAAATCACGTAAACAAAAATAATAAATGCTTTACCCCAATCGGGTGCGTGTCACTCTTGAGTACATTTGAGTAATTAAACACTCCATTTTAAAAGAGGTTTCGACAGTATTTGGCATGAGGACTATTTTTCCCCCAAGTGGTTGACTGAAGAAATACAGCAGTACACTTAAAACGCATTTATACAAAAAAAGGTCTGGGGTGTTTATTTTTCTAAATTGGATGTTACATCCGGTGACTAATTGCGTCTTGTAGAGCCACTTTTTGAGGATATAATACCGTAAATTGCAAATCAAGGATTGCTAGAAAGAAGTAGTGCCCCATCGTAAACACCTTACCCCAAATAGATGGCTGCTATTCCGTAGCTAGCTCAGTAAGTGCACTTGCTGCTTGTTTTCTGTGTGGCGGAAATAGATGGTGGAGTGGCACTCATGACTAATTGGTGAGATGCAGTTACGATTATTATAAAGGCTTTTATAGGCTCATTTAATCAAGAAATCTGATCATTTCATAAACACCTTCCCCTTACTAGTTGCCTGCTACTCTTTGCAGGTGAGTTAAGAAACAGGTGTTTATTTTTCTCAATTGGATGACGCACTTGTCAACTCTTTCCAGCATAAAATTATTTGAATAAATACTGCAATTTTTCTTACTACTAATGCAAAAAAATTCCGCACCTTACCCCTAATAGGTGTCTGCTAATTTCTGTCGTTGAGCAAACACTCTGATGATTTTTTTTTAAATATTAGTTTGTTTGGAGGTGCTTTTGAAAGCTTTTGAATGGACAGGAAACGGTGTACATCAAAGGCGACTCGGGGGTCCGGTTGGACGGCTTTATGAAATAGTGTTGGAATGCGGCCATTTTGTTTTGATGTTGTCTTTTATTTGCTGCCCGGAAGCAAACGTGTTCTTCTTGTTCGTCTTGGTCTCCTCGCTTCACTGTGATCCTTCATTTCCTCCCTTTGTCCTGACCCTGACTATCCCCGCTTCCTGCCTCTGTTTACACACACACACGCACGCACACATACACAAACACACACACACGCACGCACACACACTGCACACTTTGGTAGCTCGGGTTACAGCTCTGTAGCCGTCCAGTCTAAATAATAGTGCGGTGATGAATGGCAGGGTAGCATTCATATCCATCAACAGGCTCTTTTTTTTTGAGGAGCATCCATCTTGTGTAAGGCCTCCTTTTGAATCTGCAAAAATGTGTGTGTATGTGTGCGTGCATCAGGGTTCTAATAGTTTTGGACTTTTCATTATAGTTCATTTAGACTTTTGCTTTTCATATACACTTGGTTGTAATTATTGTTGTTGGTTTGCTAGTTTTCATTAGTTTTTATTTATGGGGATAATGCTTGGTTTTAGTTTTTTTTAAATTGGATTTAGTATGTGTTTTTAAAAAACAACAACAACAACATATGTAGTATTTGTCAAGTGCAAGATTTTTTGTTAAAAAGAAAGAAAAAACAAGTTTAAAGAGGAAAATGAAGGACATTTTTGCTCTACTGTAAATATATTTCATTTGGTTTCATTTTGTAAATATACAATGCATTTTCAGTTTTTTTTACTCGACTGCCAGACGTTTTCAGAAAAGGGATGCCGTGGGTGCCAGCCGATTTAAGCATTTTTGACTGATCTTTCAAGGTCCACAGAAAATTATGTGTTTGGACTATGGAAACACACATACTACCAAATGAAAGATTGGACTCTCATCTTTCATCAGAAAAAAAAGTTTGTTTCTACCTTATTCCGTTTTTCAGTAATCAACAATAGAAAATGGTTAGTTTCACCTCTGTTTTGAAAAAAAAACGTCTTTTAACGTCTTTGGCACTCCTACATAGGATTTTACTAAACGTCATTTAACGTTTTTGGCAGTCAAAGAGTTAATTTTTTTAGGGGCATCTCTCTTTTCTTTTCTTTCATTCTCTGAACCTAAATCAAAGTTGAATTCCAATTTTGACAAATAGGGGGCAGTCCATTATGGCTTCTCCTGATTCATCAATACAATCCCGCAATACTTGGTAAGATGGCTTCCTTAACATACCACCAAGTGTGGGGCCAAGATTGACCGAAGACTCAGAAAGTACGTAGTAGTACTTCAGCTTGGCTGCTTGTAAAATTCAACGCGATTTATCACATATCGATATGACAGATATTTGGAATAAAGCAAAATCTTTGGAAAACCACAAATTCTGTAAACATAAGTATCCAGAAGAAGCCATTTTTGCCATATAAATCACCAAGCTATAAATCTCACACATTTTATTGCAGCCACAAAACTTTAAATCACTCTTTCCGCACAATGGCAAAAGGGAGTCAGCGCTCTCCACCTCTCAGTGGCTCGTATTTAACAATGGATGGATGGACGGGTGGACGTCGGACGTGTATCGGCAACTATGGCTCTACTTTCCCACATGCTAAGGCATCACTCCTTGCACTGGCGTTGTATCTGCAACTCGCTGAGTTGTAACGCAAGCCTGCGCCGACACCAAACCCTACAAATTCATAATTTCATACATTCTGTACCCGTGATGAAATAGTGAAAGTTGAAATCTCTGTTGGCAAATTAAGACTACCTCTCAAAATATCCACACCCTATTCTTGCCCACTTCCTCTTTCGTTCTTCTTTGACCGTCACTCGATGCCTTTACAGTTTAATGAAAAGTTAATGCAAAGGGCTACCAGTTGGATACGCACTTCTGGAATAACAAAATTCAATTCACCAGTTTGTTATTTATACCTGATCATGTTCATATTTTTTTCCCCACAATAATGATCAACAACATGGTAGAAATTGGATAAATATTGGGATGCAACATCTTATTTCTATACATTATATACAAGTGTATATATTTCCAAATGATGATTTTTGACAACATGTCCCGCGAGCACCATGTCGGTGACGGCTGCTTAACAGGGCGGCAGTATTCCATCGCAGCGGGTCGGTACGGTGGCTCAAATCGCTCGATCTGCTGGTGTGAGTCGCCATTTTTGCGCGATTCCATGCGGGTTCAGCAGGGTCTTGTGATATGCGACTGTCCTTCAAAAATGGATGATTTAGCCATCAAAATTCTGGTGTTTAACTCTTTGACTGCCAGACGTTTTCAGAAAAGGGATGCCGTGGGTGCCAGCCGATTTTAAGCATTTTGACTGATCTTTCAAGGTCCATAGAAAATTATGTGTTTGGACTATGGAAACACACATACTGCCAAAACAAGATTGGACTCTCATCTTCCATCAGAAAAAAAAAAGTTTGTTTCTACCTTATTCCGTTTTTGAGTAATCAACAATAGAAAATGGTTAGTTTCACCTGTTTTGAAAAAAAAACGTCTTTTAACGTCTTTGGCACTCCTCCATAGGATTTTACGAAACGTTATTTAACGTTTTTGGCAGTCAAAGAGCTAAGTGATGAGGCGTCTTAGGGTAGCTTAGCAGTTAGCATTAGCGCTCCGTCTTTCCTCATAATCCTCCCGCGAGAACGATATTTGAATGGCGGAGGCGGTGATTACTGACCTTAAAGCAACTGTTTATCCACACTCATAGCCAGTCAATGCTAGCAAGCTGGTTTTGTAAAAATGGCACCGATTTTGCCTCAGCCTGCGACCACTCGCATGGACGACACGAGCGCGTCCATCCATCTCCGTGGTTTATTCTCAGTTGTATTCTTCAATGTGTTATAAGGCGATGCATTCCTATGGAATTGCAACCTAACATTACGTTACAGGACTGCATGAATCTGACGACGACATGACAATCATTCTTTATTGCATTCTACCTTTTACGCGTTCTAAGCATGTTTGTATGCAAATGTGAGCCATATTCCAATTCCACGCTTGTGCCATGTTGCTACATCTCGGCAGATAGCGTTTGGATGGAGTATTTATTTATTTATTTTTTAATTCGTATTCAACCCCCTCCCATGTTGTGCAGATGTGCTGATTTACGGCGACCGGTCCGTCGGCCGGTGCTCATCCATCAGCGACGGGTTGCTAGGCGATCACGGCGGCAGCTGTTTGCTTTTGACGGCGACCGAGGGGCCGTCAGTCAACGCTTTTCACCTGCAACCCAATAATTAATCAAATGGCGGGAGAAAGATAATTAAAAAGATAGCCGGGTTAAGGCGGGAGAAAGCGAGCCAGCGAGCGAGCGAGCGAGCGTTTGGTTTTGTCGCAGCTCTGGCGTGTGACACCTGGAACCGTTGATGACTGCAGACACTCGCGGGGACGCCAGGCAGGCGTGAGTGCTGATAAAAGAGCTTCCACTCGCAGGCTCCTTCATTAGCGCCACATGAAGAGAGAAAAGCAGCCCGAGCGTGTTCACTGTTGACCGCCCACTCCATCAAACAAATACTTTCGTGGCACTTTTTCATCTGACGTCGGGCCAAAAGTCGGCTGGAGGTTGGAGGTCCGCCTGCTGCCGTGTCCTGCATGGAGTGTTATTTATTTCTTTATTGTGTCATGTTGTAGAGCGGGTGTCAGCAAGGTGGTGCCCGTGCACACCAGCTCGCCCCCAAGGACCTCATGAGTAGCCCCAGGATGGGGCATTGTGATTTCCGAGCAATGTTGTGGAAATGATTTGAACATGTAAAGACTTGAAGAGAATTCTAGAAATATGGAAATATTGTATATTGACATTTAATGGTTTCATAGCTTGTTAAACATGTTCAGGTTCTTCATATTCATCTTTATTGATAACATTTTTAAAGGTAATCAGGGCATTTTTTCCAGAAGTGTGTATCAAACTGGTAGCCCTTCGTATTATTCCTTACTAGCTTAGTTGGTGAATTCATAGTTGGTACTTTTGTTGAATGTAGTTGGCTAATGTTGTGTCCTACGTACGAAACAATAATTGATATTAGCGTTCTGAAGGTTGAATGTGATTCTAAAAGAAGTCCTTCGTCCCCGTGATGTCCTGAAACCTGCGAGCCGTCTTCACTTTACGGCCTCCCTTGGCCTTGTGGCAAACAAAATTCAGTAAAGGCGACTAAAAGCGGCAATCAAAAGTGCTCGCATGACCATAGTTTGCTTTCGGGACATCATCGGACTCAAGTCAACTCTAGCTGTTGCCTCACCCTGAACACCCAACCTGTTCTTATGGCGCCTGACCTGTAAGGTATGCTACTTGGACGGGTATGCTGTTTTGCGGAGACAGCGTACCGACAAGCTGTCACAACACTCTCGGTAAAACTCTCCTCAAACATTTCATACTTTTCTGAAAAAATCAGCTGTGACACTCCCGTGACACGCTCTCGTGACACGCTCTCGTGACACGCTCTCGTGACACGCTCTCGTGACACGCTCTCGTGACACGTATTTGACTCTGATGAATCGTTCCTGTAATGCTTTCTTGTACAAATCCCTCCCATTCTGTAACACTCTCTCGTGCTACTCTCATGCGATTCTGTCCTGTCGAAATCTCCCGTCACATTCTGCTGTTACGCTCTCTTGTAGCATTCCACTGTTTGAGTGGAAGCTCTCTCGTGCACTCTCCCATAACACTTTCTCGCGAAACTCTCCTGTGACAATCTACCGTAACGGGACGCCTCAACAAACTGCAACATTTCAGTAACATTTCTGTCGTGACACTCTCCTGCAACTTCTTATGTAACACTTCATTTTAACACTCTGACATAAAACTATTCTCACATAATAATTTCACGGAAAAAACAAATAATTTTTTTTTTTTTAAATCTCCCGTGACACTTTGCACCATCCTTGTCATGTTTTGGCATCCCACATTTTCCCAGCACTCTTGTCTCTTATCTGGCGGACACACACACACACACACACACACACACACACACTGAGACATAACAACATGTGTAAAGAAAGAATGATGATTCCCAAGAATTTCAAAGTCAAGTGACTCATGTGAAATGTTCAACAAAATTCAAGCCTGAGTTTTGCGTTTCAAACAAGAATGAGAGGGTCAATATATATATATATATATATATATGTGTGTGCTACAAATAGGATATGCCTTGTTAGATAGTATAAAGTGTGCAATTGTGAGAAACGATGACACAGTTCATGGAGTGAATGACGAACCCACGGCATGTAAAAAAAAAAAAGCCGATGCGATGAGTCAGCGTTGCCCACCGTGCGTTTCTTAGTTGTATGCCAGTAAAGAAATGACTATTTTGCCATTAAAAGTCCTTCCTCAGTTTTGTTTTTATTGTTTTATATTTTAAAGTGTCACAAAGAAAAAAAAACATTTTAGCCTCAAAGTCACTGTTTGACCAGTTTCTTAAAAAAAAAAAAAGCTCTCTTTCTCCACTTTTTCAAAAACAAAAACGAATGAATGAAAATGTTTTCCTGAACATTATTCTTAGAATGTCTGCCGATTTCAGAGAAAAATGAAAGGGGAGGGAAAAAAAGGAGCACAGCAACTCAATCCATCAATAGACAAATGGTAACTAATACAGTGAGTATTGATCGCCATCTAATAAACACACGCAGCACATTTGAAATCGCTGCGCTTCTGCCTTCACTCGTGTCGGAATGCAGACTTTCTTTCTCTGCTGAGTCGTTTGTGTGTGACGTGAAAGATTTGTGTGTGCGCGCAAGTGTGTAGAACCCGGAGCGAGCCCGGGGGCTGAATGTGTGCAGTAGAGAGAAGAGGTACAAGGCAACAAAAAAACAAAAACAAAGGGAGAGAGAGCGAAAACGTTAAAAGCTGACTGATGTTGTGTGTCTGGCTCGTCAATCTCCGTGCTCGCCGTTGGCCGCGCGCGCGCGCACACGCACACACTTCAGTGACAGTGCTGAAGCGGCTGCTTTAAACATCTGGTAAAGGTGACACACACATATATATACTGTGTGTGTGTATATACATATATATATATATATATATATATATATACACACACGCTAAAAGGCTGGCACCCATATCACTCACCAGGCCAGGTCTCGCCTTTTAAAGCCATTCACACTCAAAAGTCACAGATATTACAATAGTCGACTAAAATGTCTACAGTGGGCTAAAATAATATTTTCACCTCGCATGCATGCAATTTAGCTAAAAAAAAATTTGAAAAAGGCAAAATCCAGATGTTTTTTTTAATCCGATTAATCAATGTTATTTTTTTTATTTTTTTTTTTTATTTTTTTTTTACAAAGTTGTTGTCAGAGTAAAAGAAGGTTGAAAGCAGGAAGTCTTTCAGCTCAGCCTAGTTTTTGCTGAAGATTGTTGCACCTCCAATCCTCTATCATCCTGCTTTGTACACCTACAGAAAGCAACACCTGTAAGTTCATTTTATTAATGTACATTTTTTGGCCGTGGTTATTTATACATTTTGTAAATTAGTCAAATTAGTTGGTTTGGGAAAATGTGATTTGTTTACTCGAACCACATAGAGGGATTATTATTACGCTGTTGCAGTCTGTACAACACTTTTGTGTCATCCTTTGCATTTGCTTTCAAAGTATATTAGACATGCGTAAATGTGTATTTTTTTTAAAGTGTTTTAAAGACCTTTAAAAAATGCCGTGAATGTTATAAAAACGTGCCGAGTTTGTATTTGAATGTAGGTGGGCTGCAAAACGTAGCTTGAAGTCGGTTTTATGCTGTAAAATCATCGAAAAATGTACGTAACTATTCGTAAAACACATTTTGGTGAGTTGTTGGATGTCGTCATAGCAGAGATGGGAGGTGCACCAACTGTTTTTAAACGGGGGTGCGTGTCTGGTCTATTCTGCTCTCATGTTATCTTTTCACACACGTGTAACACATTTGAACAATCGGTCAACATCCTGCCGGCCGTGCCGTGCGTGGCGTGCGTGGCCTTTTGATCTTCCGCCACATTTGCTTCAAATGTGGCGACGGCGGCGGCCGGCCTTTAAGCTCATGTTTTCAATCTGCACGGCAACTATGCGCACCCTGAACGTAACCCTTAACTCACCTCAGTGTTTGCCATGAATATGGAGGGATGAGCATAGCATGAGCACATGACGTGTACGCCATTGGTGACACGTGCGGCTCGGGAACAGGAATTCAGGACCGATAACGATGACTTGACACGGCTTTACCACTCCGCACTTAAAAAAATGAAAGAAATAAAAACTCTGCTCACATGCTCCACTTGACAAACTTTTTTTTTTCAAAACACAGATCCAGACATTATTGGCACTTTAGGCCCAATTTGGACATTTTCCCTGAGGGGTGCGCACACTTTTGTTGAGTTATTTCATTGACACTGTAGCAAAGGAAATATTTACAAAACTTCTCATTTATCGATATATGGAATTTTATTTAATTGTATTTAAAATTAATGTCATTTTGTTTATTTAAATTGAATTGATTGGCGGCACGGTGGCTGACTGGTTAGCGCGTCCGCCTCCCAGTGCAGAGGACGTGAGATCGAGTCCGGGCTTCGGCCTTCCTGGGCGGACTTCGCATGTTCCCCCCGTGCTTGCGTGGGTTTTCTCCGGGTATTCCGCTTTCCTCCCACATTCCGAAGATGTACGTGGCAGGTTCATTGAACACTCCAAAATGTCCCGAGGTGTGATTGTGAGCGTGGATGGTGGTTTGTCTCTGTGTGCCCTGCGATTGGCTGGCGACCAGTTGAGGGTGTAGCCCCGCCTACTGCCCGAAGCCAGCTGGGATAGGCTCCAGCAACCCCAGCGACCCTTGTGCGGTTAGCAGGATGGATGGATGGTATTTTATTTATGAATTATAAGAATGTATAAATAAAATGTATATTTTTTTACTAAATGTATTTTATTTTGAGTTTGAGTTTATCTTTCTATATCTTTCCTGTTATTTTACTTTGTTTAATTTGACTAATTGTTTGTCATTGTTTTGTCGCTGTATTTCAATTTCGATTCAAAATTCAAAAAAAAAATTGGGGGTCAAGTTTGATTTAAAATTTAAAAATATTCATATTTGATTGTGCTATTTTGATACTGTCGGGGAAAATTGTTGGATTTGTGGCAAATAAGAAGAGCAGCACAAAAATGTTTTGTGGGAACCCGCCTAAAGACAAACTATTGATCCTAAAAACGAAGATGTCTGATGTGTTTGTGTGCGTATGTATGTAGCGTGCTAGCACATCAGGTTTAAAAAAATAAATATATTATGATCTTAATAAATCACCTTTGTTGTCAATCAAGCGGCGGTGAATAATTGAATGCGTCTGCGGCTCGGCGTGATGGATTATAAATCATTCCAGATTAAATTAAAAGATAATGCGCAAACTTAATGGTTTGTGTTTTGCATTCTAAATTGCCTCCGAGCGCCCCGGCCTTTATTGCCCTTTTTTTTTCCTTCCCTTTTCTCTGTAACATTGCACATCTCATTTTTTTAATTTGTTATTTTATTGCTGGCAATCCTCGCTTGACCGCCTCAATTTCAACATTTCTAAATGTATATGTGTAATATATGCACATAATTGCATGTTTGATTAGATGGCGATAATCTGTTGGCCTGAGTGAATATAACGACAGGATGCCCAGACCTCCGCCAAGGCACACGAATCACCGTCTCAATCGCGGCATTAATATTTCATCAGACGCGAGAGTTTCTTATCAAACAATCGCGTGTGTGATGCTACTCAGCCGTCATTTTGGTTGCATTGCAAAACTATTTCTCGTAAGGCAATTGGAAATAACCGTTTTGTTTTTTCTCTCCTACTGTTTAATGTTTTAAAATATGGTACATGTGTGAAAAGAAGTGAAGCACTGATAGTAGTTAACTTGGAGCAGGATTTTGGCCAAGCTGGTGAAGCTTTTCCTTTCGTCACAGAAGTTGTCAAATACAAGAAGATGACGGAAGGAGAATAAGTCATTGGTCATTTGATTGGTCATGTGACGCTTTGGTCCCAATCCTTAAGTTTTGCACAACATTAGAGGCAAATTGTGCCCAAGTTTCTTGCGGAATGTTCAACTTTACAACTTCGGAAATATTTGACTTTGTATGTTTAGCGCTTTGCTGTTATGTCATTTTTTAGTCACTAGACGAAGTGCAATTTCTGCTAAGCTGGATGCTTATGAAGGAAATAAATGAATGAAACAACTGGGAAACATTTTTTTTTTTAAATGATCTACGGCACCTTCAAATCTGGTGCAACTTCGTGGTCCAAGCTCCGGCATTTGGTGAGACTGCAATGATGGGAAATATTCGCAAAATTCCAAGTGAAATTTCACAATTTTGCAACTTCACGATGTTCGACTTCATAAGTTGTGGATTTTATCGTTGTGATTTTTTAAATCACTACAAACTATAGGAAAATGTGGTTGAAATTGACTTTGATCAAAATCAATTTGAGTTTCTTAGCATGCACTTCACTTTCTTAATTAGAAACTGAAGGCAAAATTTTGTGTGTGGTCACGGTCAGTAATGTCATGTTTTGTGACACGAGAATTTCTCAGTACATTCTACATGAAATTTCAGATTTTTTTAAGTTGTGGATTTTATCATTATTAAAGGACCGCACAAATGTATCTTAAACTACTTGTAAAA
Source organism: Vanacampus margaritifer (assembly GCF_051991255.1). Taxonomy (NCBI): domain Eukaryota; kingdom Metazoa; phylum Chordata; class Actinopteri; order Syngnathiformes; family Syngnathidae; genus Vanacampus; species Vanacampus margaritifer. The sequence continues at coordinate 31,321,231 of NC_135435.1, read as the reverse complement.
AATGCAAACCTGTTTCAGACCAATAGCATGCTAAATGCTAACAAATACTTCACTCAATGCCATGAGATGTAATCCTTCTTTTTGTTTTTTTTTCAACAAAAACAGTTTGTAAGTCATCACCTGATCCCTGAGCAAGTCTTCCTTGGCGGAGGTAGCGAGAGCGCAGTGGCGAAGAGCGATCTCCCGTCCATTAGCGTGGCGGAGGCGGGCGCGGCGTTTTCGGTAATGGCCTCCGCTGCCTGCTTGACGGGCCCGTAAAGTGATCCTGTCACTTTATTTACGCGCGGCGCTGATTTACTGGGAGGTGGGCGCGCGCTCCCGAGGTGGGATGACATCTTTTGATCAGCGCTGTCCAAACCGATCACGCTACGCGCGCACGCGCTAAGTGCGTGCGAGGACCGCGTGCGCGCACTTCCTGTTTGGTTGCAGGTTGTCGTTGCAAGTATGTAAGCAGATGAAGTGTTTTGTGGGGAAAATGCCTCAAAAGCCAAATACTGTAGTTGTTATGGTTTTGTTTTTTACCGTGACAACCACTTTTATAGAGACTATAAAAAGTCTACACACCCCTGTTCAAATGACAGGTTTTTGTGATTAAAAGCAACAAAACAAAACAAAAAAAGGCGACTCACCAGCTCGGGGGGAAAACTTCTTGAGGGGAAATAATATTCACATGTGTGATGTGGTTGCGCAATTGTGCACACCCTTGTATAATTGTGGGATGTGACTGTGTTGTGAATTTAAACAATCACATTCAAACATAATGAACGGATAAAGACTAATGCCACAATTTCAATTGCCTCCAAATAACCACCAATTAAGTTCAGATGTTCTAGAAGGTGTTTTGTTGTTGTTGTTGTGGATTCGATTTTATTTATCAAAGAAAAAGGGGCCATATATTTTTTTTTTTATGTATGATTTTATTTTAAATTTGTAGTGTTTTATTGTATTTTCATTTGTATTTAATTCTATTTTTATGTCTATTTAATTTGCATTATTTTAATTGATTCTATATATTTTGTTTGTATTCATAGTTTAGCTTGTCAATCATCGATAATGTTTTGCTTTTACTTTCATTCATTTTAAATGTAATGTGAATTGTGCTATTTTATGTAATTCATTTGTAATATATTTAAGTATTTAAAAAGGTTATCAATTGTTCCGTTAACTGTGGCTCCTTCATTTCAAAATTTCAACCAAACGTGACCATAGTTTATTTATTAATATATTTTTAAAGGTTTGTTTTCTTCATTCCATCCTGTCGAACTTGTCCCAAGACTTTTGTCCACATCAAATTGGAATAGCGTAAAAAAATAATAATAGATGGATAAAATAACATTAAAAATAAATCTTAGTGCTTTGAAGAACAAATATTTGCAGACATAGTAGAATAGTACAAACCTCTGTGGCTATAAAAAGTCTACACACCCCTAATTCGGGCTTCTATCAAAAAGGACAACAAGCTGAAGTTTGAGGGAGTACAAGAAGTGACTCAACACGGCTTGATGACATCATTGATCCTGTAACAACGATCTTGTGGCGGGATACACGGCAGATGGCGCGCACACACACACACACACACACACAGATACACACACTGGTAGCCAACTAATTTGTCAAATGACAACGATTAAGCGTTATCGATTCTCCCGTTCAATTAAGTTCATTAACACGCGCTTGGGAGGGGACGCGAAAGAAGCGCATGAAAAGATCTCATCAAGTGCGCATTTGACAGGGTTAGTTGTGAAATGATTTTCTACATTATCATTCATTTGTTGCTGTGTTGTAGCCTGCTATACCGTATAATTATGAAATAATTGTTGTTATTTATCTTGTGCTGTGCTGCAGAATTGTAGCTTGTCCAGATTGTTATTATAATATTGATGTGTTTTTATTCATTTGCTTTTGCGTTGTAGCCTGCTAACTTTTTGAAATAATGATCAAATTATTATTCTTTTTTATTCCAGTTCATTTGTCTTATCAAACAATTGGTCAATTGATTCCTTGTTAAAAAAAAAAAAAATCAACATATATGTATATATATTTAAAAAAAATAATAGTAAAAAAAAAAAACATTTATTAAATTTTTTTAATTTATTTGTTTTTTTTTAAAAAAAAAGGAGAGCAATGATGATGTCAAATCGAATGAACAATACTGAGCTCTCCTGGAAAATAAATAAATAAATCAATCAATCAATGAGGTATATACATTTAACATTTGCTAATGCGAGAACGTCTGCATTGTCTCGCTGTCCTCTTCTTCTTCCTCGCTACTTTGTTTTTAAAGGCTTTCACACCTCCAAACTAATTTTGTCCACGTGACAGAGAAAAAAAGAAAAAAAGTTGAGGTTCACGGAAAGGAGCTTCGGCCCACAACAGCAAACATGAAAGCGGCTCACACTCGCTCCTGTAGATAAAAGTCATCCTTCGCTCAACATGACACTTTCCCGTTAATTAAAAACAGAACCTGCATGCTGGCCCAAGTGTGCGTGTGCGTGTGCGTGCGTGTGTGCGCGTGCGTGTGTGCGTGCGTGTGTGTTAGGCTGCAATTATCTCAGTGTCCGAGGTCATGGTGTGGTGGAGCTCACAACATGGACGCCAGCCAGCAACCTTGGGGATCATCTTTTTGCGCGCGTGTGTGTGTGTGTGTGTGTGTGTGTGCGTGTGTGTGTGTGTGTGTGTGTGTGTGCGTGTGTGTGTGTGTGTGTGTGTGTGCGTAGGCTCAAAGTTGACTCAATTCCAACACAAGCATCTTCCTCCTTTTTCTCCTTTTGAAACATTTTTACTGTAGAAAAACATGAGCAATGTAAAGAACAAATTGAAGACATTTAGAAAAAAAGAAAAGAAAAAAAAAAGCTTCCTATTGTGGCGTCTGTGGCTCACGGTGTGGAGACGGTCGGAACCAGATGGTCGGCCTTTCGATCCCCCCCCCCCCCCCCCCCCACACCCGAGTCATGTGTCGTGTCCTTGGGCAAGGCACTTCCCACGCTTTGCCTCCAGAGCTCCTCACGCTGGTGTATGGAAGGTGCGAATGCTTGGTGGTGGTGGGAGGGGCCGTAGGCGCCCAATGGCTGCCCCAGGGCGGCTGTGGCTACTTCAGTCGCTTCCTGCCGCCACAGTGTGCGAATGCACGAATAATGCATTCATTCTTTCTGGAGAAAAATGCAGCCATTCCATTGTAACGCGTCTTTGAGTGTCCAGAAAAGCGCTCTAGAAAACCCTTGCATTAATATTGAACCTGCATTTTTAAAAACATTTACGCTTGGGGCTGACTTCACTTTTATTGGCAGCTTATTTCATTTGCATAACAGCTAAATGCTGAGGCAGCATTTTTGCAATTGTTATTAGTACACGCAATTTTGCAAAGTCATACAAGTTTTCAAATGATCATCATCGTGTCTTGTCCCAATATATCGTATTTACAAACCAAAAAGTGCACATTTTGCCTCCTATACTTTGAGATTTGAACATTTCTATAGAAGTAGCCGCTCTGATTTCATTTCAGAGTACTAGAGACCAAATAGTTTGAGCACAGATCTCAAGTAAGTCACCTAAGATTCCCCATAATATCCTTTACAGTGTCCTATATGTCATTTTGTCCCATAGTGTCTCATAATGTCCTCTGTTTTGCCGTTGTCTCATGTTTATGTCCTATAGTGTCCCATGTAGTTGCCATTATATCCCGTCATTCCCATGGTGTCGTATTATGTCTGAGAGAGACCCCCAAATATCCTCTTCATGTCCTATTTTGTTGAATAGTGTCCCATAATGTCCCCTTATATGGACCATCATGTTTTATTTGTTAGTTTTACAGGTTCATTCAGTTTGCTGACATTTTGTCTCTCATGACATCATCACGACGGACAATTTGGGCCGAGTTAAAAGGTGGAATCTTTTTGGAAATCTCCCTCCAACATATGATGCAGTATATCATATTTAAATGTGTGTCTATACATACTCGGACAATATATGGGACGATCATGCTCAGTATTGGCTAACATGCCGAGAGCGTTTGAGATGTGAAGTGATGAAATTTCAGGTGCTGAAGCGCCGACGCGGCTTCGTTAATCAATGATTTTAATCACAGATTGACTGTTATGCGCCATCGGTGAGACAAAAAAAACATCAGGCATCCAGCTGTATTTTGAAGCCTTGGTGGAGGTCATCATCAATCTCTTGTTGATGTTTGCTTTCAATCCGGCCTCGTGTTGATGATTTTTCCTGCCGCAACAGTCGTTGCGCTGTCATCCCAGCAGCTGCTCGGCGACAAAAAAAAAACAAACGCGTTAAGTGTCCGCAAATGACGCGCGCTCGTCATTTCCTTTATGCCGCGCGTTTGTTTTGACCGCTCGCGATGGCAGGTGCGTGACGACCGGTCGCCCGGTTTGGCCTTGGCGGCTTCGCGCTCGTCCCGGTTAACAGCTGTCGCTCAGCTCGCGCAACAGATGGCGCCGAGCGTATCACGATGTGGCCACCAAAAGACGGCGATGCGGGGGAAGGAGTCAAATATTTCGTGAAAACACACCACAGATGTCAGACTTTCACACAGAGATCCTGCAAAATGGCCACATCAGCGGAGTAAGAATATTTTGACAGAAAATAATGCTAACAAGCGAGACGTGGACGTTTGTAATCATCAACGGTGTTTCGTAGTTGTACATCTGAAGTGCAGCAATAAAATATTACCATCAGAAGTCACAGTTTCTCATTTTTTTCTTGTTTCTGTTCACTCAAAAAAAACCACTCACGTTTTGTTCAGAAACCGTGTTTTTGTGCAGCGAACTCATGTTTACTGGTGATTACTAATGGATGGAAATAGCTAGATTTTTTTTCTTGTTTTGTTGCTTATATTGTCACAGAACGCAATTTTTAAAAATCGCTTAAGATGATCCTAATTTTGACATACCAGGCTTTATCAATCCAGATTTTATCCACACGGGTATAAAACACGTGTATTAACTGATAAATATTTGTTTACTTTCTCACACAAGCTGTCATCATGAGCTTTCATAGTGGGTCAGTTTAGTGGTCTTGTTTCTTAAGATATATTTTTTATAGTCATGATAGTCTTGTATTTTCAGGCGAGTCGAGTCAATAGCGCTCAGCGTTCACTCGCTTTGGCGAGCAGTCAAAAATATGATCGTGCCTTGTGATCTTCTTTTATTCCGCTGATGGATTCCCACATTCGTCGGTGCGCTTTCATTCGTCTTGACTTTTTCCTCGCTGTTCTTCTTAAACGGGCGGTATTTTAATCTAAATTGAAAGCCCGAAGCGCACGCACGCTCCCTGGCTGGCTCGCCCGCCGGCTAAACTGTAAATAATAACGCAGAAGTTTTTCTAATCTCTGGTAATTGAAGCAAATGGCTTTTTGCGCAGCGGCGGCACGGAGATTTGTCGCACGTAACATTCATTTTTATTTACGAGGCGGGCTGAGCACCGTAATGAGTGAGGAGGCACGCTTAATTGAAACGGCGAGGGTGTCTGTTCGGGAAGGCATTAGAGGCGGCCCACGTATTAATTGACAGACAGGAAGTGCCGTCTCCGAGGTTGATACAAGTAATTTATTACTTCTGAAACCGGCGCTGCCGCCGCAACGTGCTTCATTAATTTCAAATTTAGTTTTAATTTCAAGCTGTTGCCCCTTGAGAGGAAGAAGAAGGTGGCGAGTGATGTTTGAGCCCCCCCACCCCCATCTAGCTCCGCTTCTCTTGCCACTAATGCTCTCCAGTACAGAACAAAGACGGGATTCCGTGTGCAGAGTCTCTGCAGGCCTTTGTGACAAGAAGTAGTCTATGAGGGAAAATGGGAGGGGGGGGGAATCTGACCTTGTGTGTACAGTATGAAATGTGCAACAGCAAAAATCAATTTGCTAGCAACTTAAAAGCCGGTCTAAATCTCAGCATGGTGTTATCAGAGCCAAAGGAAAAAGTTATCAGCATTAGTGTGACAGAGTGTTTGGGTTCAATTCCCAATCACTAACAGTGTGAATGTGACTGAATTCGTGCCCTTTGATTGACTGGCGACAAGTCCTGAGTGTCATCCAAAGTTAATTGAGAGCAAGATAAGCATTATTAAAAATGGATGGATGGACTTGAGGTCATTTCTAACAAATGTTTTTCGTCGCTTCCTCGTAGCATACGTCCCCGAAGATGAGAAGGAAGCGGCGCTGCTGGATGAGGATTTGGACGGAGAAGACTCTGCGCAGGAAGCAGAGGAACCCGCTGCCAAGTTCCTGTGCCAAGACGGGAATGACGGCCCGGGGCCTGAGCCCGACCTGCGTGACTCGCCCACCGCCGCGGACTTCTCCGGCCAGGAAATGGACAGCGAGTCCCACCTGAGCGAATCCAGCGACGGGATGTCGGACTTTGAGAGCTCGCCGCTCAAAACAGAGGAGGACATTCTTCTTTTTAAAGACCCAGCCAGTGTCCTGTCGCTGTCCTCCACAGCCATGACGGCCGCGGACAACGCTGCCACCCCAGGGAGTGGCGACGAAGCTGTACTTTCGGGCTCTGTGCTTTCCAGCTCCGGTTCCGTGGCTGACAGTCTGGAGAAGATGAAGGCCATCTACACCTCTTTCTTGACCAACTCCTACTGGTCTACCCTGAACCTAAACCTGAGCCAGCCTCCCCAGGAGAAGCCTCCTCGCAGCCACAGTAGTAGCAGTAGCAGCAGCAGTAGCAGCAGCTGCGGTAGCGCCGGATACGACTGGCACCAGACAGCCGTGGCCAAAACCCTCCAGCAGGCCTCGCAGAACCACCAGAACAGACTGGCCCTAGCCCAGCACCCGGCAGTGGCCGTGTCGGCACCCTACGCAGAGCCGAGCCTCTTCAGCACCGTGCAGCTCTACCGCCAGAGCTCCAAACTCTACGGCTCCATCTTCACCGGTGCAAGCAAGTTCCGCTGCAAAGACTGCAGCGCAGCGTATGACACCCTGGTGGAGCTCACTGTTCACATGAACGAGACCGGACATTACCGGGATGACAACCACGAGGTGGACAGCGAGGGCACCAAGCGCTGGTCCAAACCTAGGAAGCGCTCCCTGTTGGAGATGGAAGGCAAGGAGGACGCACAGAAGGTTCTGAAGTGCATGTACTGCGGGCACTCCTTTGAGTCCCTCCAGGATCTGAGCGTCCATATGATTAAGACCAAACACTACCAAAAAGTGCCTCTGAAGGAGCCCGTGACTCCGGTGGTGGCTAAGATCATCTCAGCTCGAAAAAGAGCCCCTATGGAGCTGGACATCCCCAGCTCGCCGGACTCCAACGGAGGGGCCACGCCCAAACCGGCCTGCTTGGCCGATGCCAATGAGCTTCTTCAGAGGACGGCCCACCCGTACATCACGCCCAACAATCGCTATGGGCACCAGAATGGTGCCAGCTATGCCTGGCAGTTTGAGTCACGCAAGTCGCAGATCCTCAAGTGCATGGAGTGCGGCAGCTCGCACGACACCCTGCAGGAGCTCACCGCCCATATGATGGTGACGGGACACTTCATCAAAGTCACCAACTCGGCAATCAAGAGGGGCAAACCTATCATGGAGACGCCCAGCCCGGCACCCACGCCGACCGTAGAAGAGAAGGTCCAGTCGGTTCCTCTAGCTGCCACCACCTTCTCGCCACCACCCGCCCCAATTCCTCCTCCCGCCAGTGTCTCGCCTATCGCTATGGCCGTGGAGATCAAAAAGGAGGAGAAGGAGGAGGAATGCACGAAAGAATCCATTGTTAACAATAATTCAAACAAGATGTCAGGAGTCGAAGAGGAAACCGAGGAGAAGTTTGACATCTCGTCCAAGTACACGTATCTGACTGAGCAAGATCTAGACGCAAGTCCCAAAGGTGGTCTGGACATCCTCAAGTCCTTGGAGAACACCGTGGCCTCCGCCATCAACAAAGCCCAGAATGGCGCTCCGAGCTGGGGCGGCTACCCCAGCATCCATGCCGCCTACCAGCTCCCCAACATAATGAAGCTCTCTCTAGGGAACTCGGGGAAAAACTCCCCACTCAAGTACATGTTCCCTGGGGCAGAGATCCGGTCGCCCACCGGCAAAAACCAACTGGTGTCTCCTCCCATCTGCCAAACCTCGCCGCTATCCAAAAACAATTTCCATGCTATGGAGGAGCTTGTAAAAAAGGTGACGGAGAAAGTGGCAAAAGTAGAGGAGAAGATGAGGGAGCCGGGTGCCATGGCAAGGTCATCCCCCATGAGAACCACGCCATCACCATGCCACAGCGAGGTGGAGGACTCCGTCCGAGGAGACTCCCCAAAGGAAATGAAAACAGGAGGCTGCAAAACTCCAGAGAATGTGACGAGTGGAGCAAACAGCAAGGAGACAAACGGGGACGGCAGTGCAAGGGAACCCGCGGAGAACGGCATGGAGTCTGCTGCGGCCTCGCCTCAGTCCGGGTCTCTCTGCGGCAGTACGGCCATCATCACCGACCACCCGCCGCCGGAGCAGCCATTCGTCAACCCGCTTAGCGCCCTGCAATCGGTTATGAATGCCCACCTGGGCAAGGCCGCCAAAAAACCCGCCCTGCCCTCTCTAGACCCCATGAGCATGCTCTTCAAGATGAGCAACAGCCTGGCCGAGAAGGCGGCGGTGGCGGCTTCCACGCCGCCCGCCCAGGCCAAAAAATCAGGCAGCGACCACCTGGATCGCTACTTCTACCAGCCGAACCTCAGTGGCAACGACCAACCTATGGATCTCACCAAAGGCAAGAATGCCGACAAAAGCGTGTCGCCTTCCCCTACGGTGGCCATGACCAAAGCCTCTGCCGCCGTCGCCTCCTTCATGTCCTCGTCCCCCCTGAAAGAGAACGCCCTGTCGGACATTTCTGACATGCTGAGGAACCTGACGGAGAGCCAGGCCATTTCTAAGGCCTCCACGCCCACCAGCTTGTCTGAGCGCTCCGACGTGGAAGGCGCCACCCAGGAAGAGGCGGAAGAGGTGTCGCCCGCCCAGAAGCGCAAAGGCCGCCAGTCCAACTGGAACCCCCAGCACCTCCTCATCCTGCAGGCCCAGTTTGCCTCCAGCCTGAGGCAAACCACGGACGGCAAGTACATGATGTCAGACCTGAGCCCGCAGGAGAGGATGCACATCTCACGCTTCACCGGCCTCTCCATGACCACCATCTCCCACTGGCTGGCCAACGTCAAGTACCAGCTGCGCAGGACCGGCGGCACCAAGTTCCTGAAGAACCTGGACTCTGGCCACCCGGTGTTCTTCTGCAGCGACTGCGCCTCGCAGATCCGTTCCCCGTCCACCTACGTCAGCCACCTGGAGGCGCACCTGGGCTTCCGGCTGAGAGACCTGGCCAAGCTCTCCGGGGAACATCTCCTGGGTCCGATCTCCCAGCAACGCCTCCATAAAGGACTCTCCGACAAACTCCTGGCTCACTTGCATCCGTCCAGCCGCCCTTTGCCCTCGTCGCTGCCGTCCTTTCCCGTGGCCCTGCCCTCGTCCTTGCCCGCCCCAGATTTGACGGCGGCGTCTCCCAACAACGACGAGGACGAGGGGGGCGGCGTGGCGGCGCACCAGTGCAAACTGTGCAACCGGACTTTTGCCAGCAAACACGCCGTCAAACTGCACCTCAGCAAGACCCACGGGAAGTCCCCAGAGGACCACCTCATGTACGTTTGCGAGCTAGACAAGCAGTAGTGCGGATTACCCGACTTGACCCGACTTGACCCTACTGGGACCCCGGAAAAACTGCCGTACAAAGGACGGATGAGGATTTTTTTTTCTTGTTTTCCTTTGCTCGAGGCACAGAACAGAATTAAACAAACCTCCAAACAAGAGCCCTGAGACACAAAATATGAAGGTTTAAAAAAAATAAAATAATCCTACAAATGGAGTTGTGCGTATTTTGTGTCAATGAAATTGCTTTATATTTCCACATCACCACGTGTGAAAAACTGCATGCATCAACAAAAAAACTTTACATCGGCTTTTGTTATTTTTTGGACCTGTCTCTGTTTTTTTGCTGTTATGTACGCATAAGTATGACGGCCACACTGAAAAGCGACAAAAATTTGTAAGCGTATTAGAATAAAGTGGGGAAGAAGTTGTGATATTGTGAGGAAATGGCTGATATGTTACCAGAGTAAAGCGCCAATAGGGTTATATCGTATCATATCGATGAAATTGTTGACATTTTTGGATTGAAAAAGAAAATCTACGTGGAGCTCCGACCAGCAAAAATCATGGAAAATAATTGAATGCCATTATTTTTTTTTTCACATGCAAAATTCACATTTTTTAATGTTAATATTTAGATTTTGTCCTTCCGTCTAAAAAAAAAAAAAAAAATCATTTTCTTTTTTATTGTAATACGGTTGACTTTTCATTTTCATTCATAATTTGACAAGTTGTTGTTGTTTTGAGTGTGGCCGTCTTGCTCTGAGTATACGGAAGCACTTAAGATGTAAACTTTTATGCTCTTTGAATGCAGAAAAAGGGCAAAAGTTTTGTTTTTTATGTCACATTGTCACCTTTCTGTCTTCATCGTTAAAAAAAAGGGGGGGGGGTGTTGTGTTGTTTGTTCAGGGACCTCCTTTTCTTTAGGTCTGTGTAAAATATGTAAATACATGTGTATATATATATATATATAAAGGAAAAAAACCTGAACTATTAATTCCTGTCTAAATTATACATCTTTTCTATATTTTTTAATTTAAAAATAAGAAAAAGAAGAATAATGACTGCTGGTGCACCGTAAACAAAGACATTCATGACATTGTTTTGCACAAGACTTTTTTTTTATTTTGATCTGTGTGTTATTTAATCAAATGATGAAAAAAACTGAAAGTAGCCATGAAAAAAGTGGAATTAAAAGTCGCGCTCAAATAGTTGAAGAGTGTTTTTATCACGACACACACAAAAAAAATGTGGCAAAAAGACGGGACTTTGTGTCATTTTATTATTTATAAACATTTAGTTTGACTCGGTCATGTGGCCACAATGCAGCTTTATCGATGTGGATTGGGGGTGGGGGGGATATGAACGGTAACCATGGTTACGCTACACCCCCCACTGTCCCCACCAAGTGACGTGTAAATACAAAATGTGTAAAATATGAAGCATGTAAAGAGCGCACACACACACACACACACACACAAAGGCTGCCCTTTCCTTTCTCTTAATGTTGTTGTACTTGACAATGAAAACATTCATATTGTTGTTATTATTGTTATTATGATAACCTTTTTTTCTACTGCAGCATTAAAAAAGGAACCAGTTTTTTTGCAATTATGATTCATGAGTGTTGTGTTGACACACAAAAAACACGAAAAAGACACCCTAAAAACTGTTCGATAGTTTGATGTCTTACTTGATATTATTAATGCTAAAAAAAATAAAAATAAAACAAAAGCAGACCAAACTAAACTGACAAACTCTCTAAGTTTTATTTTATTTATTAAAATGCGTGTTTTGTAATTTTGAAAATAATCCAAAAACATTTGAGTGGAATTTTATAGCTTTGGGAAAATGTTGAACTTGTCTCTTTATAATGCAATATTTTCTTGGAGTAAAATCCGTTTTGAACTACCGTTATAATAAAATAAAATAAAAAATAAAAACATCAATAATAACAAATTCCTAGCTTTAACCTGCAATCAGATTTTAAATTTTTCTCAAATCACCCCCACTTCCAAAACAATTTCTGCTTTTACTTTATATATTAACATATAATAACCAGAAATACATATGATTATCTTTAACATTAGCATTAGCATCTAGGAATTTAAAAAACAAAAATTAAGAAAAGCTTATTTTGCTGAATTCACCGAAAAAGTGTTTAAACTCCACATATTTTTTTTTAATTAAAAGTATATATGTTTATATATCAGCGGTTTGCTATAATTTTGTAATATAAACTGGTCTGTGTGTGTTGTTTGTTTTGTTTTGTTTTAAATTAAAACAACAACTCCAGTATAATACATATTTTCCACCATTTTTAATTGTAAATAAATATATGACAACCCCAAGCGTCATCAACAAAAGTGAGAGTATAAATGTGTGATTATTACAAATAATCCTGGTGGGATTTTCTTTGTCCCGTCTCAATGCATAATGAAAGTTCACCACAATATTGTTCATAATAGCGGATACGTTACTAATAATGCACTTGAAGTACAAAATGTACACAAAGCCCGGACCCGGTGCAAGCTTCTCTCTCTCTCTCTCTCTCTCTCTCTCTCTCTCTCTCTCTCTCTCTCTCTCTCTCTCTCTCGCTCTCTCTCGCTCTCTCTCGCTCTCTCTCTCTCTCTCTCTCGCTCTCTCTCTCTCTCTCTCTCTCTCTCTCTCTCTCTCTCTCTCTCTCTCTCGCTCTCGCTCTCTCTCTGCTGTGCAAATACAACACACACACTTGAGTGTAGAAGGACTTCATTTGCAGTGACAAGGTGTCACAGCGTGTGAAAATGTCAGCCGTCATATTTAAAGCTCTCATTAGCCTCAAAAGAAAACACACCCCAAATTCAATTCTCTCTCGCTCTCTTTCTGTCTGCGTCGCTCGACGGATAACGCTACAAAAATGAAATTGTTAAATGCGTTCATTTATGTGTGCAGTTTGTTATGTTTGTGTTTTAATTGTTGACATTTGAGGATTTGTTCTGGCCAAGCAATCAGAGGACGGTAAAATGCTGACACCATCGAGGGCCAGTTTCCTCAGCTTTTTTTTTTTTTTTTTAATGAATGAAACTACCGCCAAAAAATGTGTTTTTGATAGGGGAAATATTTGACTTTATAAAAAATATACAGTAGCAATAACATCATCAAATAAAAAGTAAAACAGTTTGTGCATCAAAACGAACTCACTGTGGCAACTTCTGCTCTGCACAAGTTGGCCACCGCGGGGCAGTATAAAGCAGTCACACGGACACCAGCGAAGAAGAGTTACCACTCAACTTCTGGAAGTGATAGCTGCAGTAACGTTAGTTGTTCTTTGCGGATGACAAAGAATAAATGAATGTTTGAGTATTTTTGGGCTGAAATGTGATTGGACATAAAAGATTGAAAAAGAACGTGCTGGAAACAGCCAAGAGAAATCAAGAGATAAATACCAGAATGTTAAATGTAGGTCAGCTCCGCCCCCTCTGATGACTTTATTCGTTGACAAGCGTGTGACAAAACCTTTTCCTCCATTATTGTCATTTGTTCTGTAATTTAAAACAGACACGCAAAAAAACGTGACAAAAATTCAACACTCTTCTTCTTTGTCTTCACCTCGCGTGGTCGAAGAAGTAGAAGAAGAATGTTTGTGTCGGCCGACATTAACATCTTGATTGTGTCTTCTTCTTTTTTTTTGGGTGTAAGAGAATGTTTGGAAACATTTCTTTTGTAGTGACACAATGCGACACCGAGAAAAGGCTGCACATCCAGATAGCTTTATCCCAGGTGTGTGCGTGTGTGTGTGTGCGTGCACGCGCGTGTGCGTGCGTGCGTGTGATGCTGGGAATACAAGCCGCTCACAATGGAAGCAGACGGCATGACTAAATAAAGGCGAGCTGTACAAGCGGCTGCACAAAGACATGAGAAGCGTCCATTTCACTGCGTCCTGATTGGCTCACCTGCGCACGCACACACACACACGCACATGCACACACACACGCGGCCACGTGACAATTGTTCTCGTGTGAAACCCACCAATTAAAATTCCATTTTCATTATTTGTAGTGTTTTTATTGTCAAGTTTCAAGTTCTTTTTTTCAACTCCTCCTCAATCTTTCAATTTGAGGTTTTGCTAAAGTTCACACACAAAACTGAAGTTCATCAAAATTGATCGTCAATATCGTGCTCGCCGCTTTGTGCTAATGCTACTGATCGTGACGAGATGACCGACCCGTTAGCATTTGATAGATTTGTTGAGCTTTTATTCTTTTCATCGAAAGTCAAACTCTATTATTGTCACAATCGGTCCTTTTGACGATTTTCTTTTCTTGACATTTGCTCCATCTTTCGTCCTGGTTTTCCCGTCGTGTTTGTTGTCGTCCGTCGCCAGCCTCGTTCCTGGCGTCTGCCGATCGGCTCCTGCTGGCCGCTTGCTTCTTCTTGTCCAGGTGGGCCTCGTTTCGTTCAGTCTTTGTGGGTTTTGTTGAAGAAGAAGAAGAAGAAGAAGATGTTCCGTTTCCTGTGGTGGTGAGTTCCTTTCCTGCTTATTTGTCATTTTGTATCTTGCTTCCTTTTTCTTTCTTTTTTTTTTTGTGTGACTTTTTGTGTGACTTTGCTGATTTTGATTGTCTAATATTCTTTATTTATCTTTCTCTTTTTGTATATGTTTTTGACGTCTGACTTTCCTGCATTTGGAAAAAATGAAAGCAAATGATTTGATGTGGCTTAAAACAAACAAACAAACAAACAAACATTTGATGTGAATAAAAAGAAAAACGGGAAAAAGAAATAAAATGACGTGAAACAAAGTTACAAAGAAAACAAATGATTTGATTTGAATGAAAATTCAATGTGGACAAAAAAACACATAAAAGAAAATTGTTTATGAATTTAAAAAAAGGAAAAACAAATCACTTGACCAATTAAAACAAAAAAGAAGTTAGATATAAGACACATTTGAAAAATATGTGATTAAAAAATGGAAAAAATATTGGATGTGAATAAAAAAAAAAATGTGTTTGATGTCAATAAAAAAATAGTTGATATAAATTGAAAAAACAAACTACAGAGTGCAAACAGGAAACAGGAAGTGCGTGTGACAGACAAAGAGCCTCAACTGAATCCTGATGCATGCTGGGTAATTTCCCCGCCTGCATTGACGCAGTTGATTTTTGCTGATGATGCGCAATCTTCCTGCTCTTCCTCACCGTTTGTCACGCCACTAATGAACATCACGTCACTCGCCGCCCGCGCTAATGAAACGCCGGCGACGCGCTGACGAGGCTCGACCCCATCACATGACGACGCGCGCGCGCGCGTAATTTGCATCGGCCAACGAAGCAGGAAGTGGACGCATCGAGTGCCTCTCCCAGCGCGGCGCACCTGCGCTCATTTGCCGACGCTATTGGGCTTTAGCCGCGCTAACGTTAGCGCCCGGACGGCTAATGATGGCTGCCTAGCGTGTGGGAGTGGGCCTCTCGGCGTGGCCTTATCAAAAGCAAATTACAATATGTGCTGATGTGGCGTTTGGCCGCCTTCATCCTCATCCTCCTCTTCCTCCTCCTCTCTTGAAATATGACAACCTTTCCCGCAGCAAATTGTATAAATCTGCGCTGAGGAATGTGCAAAAACAGCACAAAGGACGGTGGGAGGGCGAGCCAGGTCAGCCTCCATTTTTTTTTTTTCTTAATTGAGCCTGATCCAATTAGGCACAGGCAATTAGTGTTTAATGTCATTAATTACCGCTCGGTTTTGTTGGGCTCATCACAATGTGACGCGGATGTCAAATGGCAATCAACACACACACACTAAACAACAACAAGGAAACACGCGAGAAATCATAATGTCGTTAATCACTTTCTCGGGGTTGCTTTGCTTTTGAACTTTTCACCCAAATTTGTTTTTGTAACATTCCAACATTTATTTATTTATTTTTTTTGGTTGCGCCCTGGATTTTGCCTGCAGGTTTTTCAGTGGCATCCAACAACGAGTGATTGCATCATTGAGGGTGTGGCGTTTTTTAAAATATATTTTTTTAAGTACTTAGATGACCTCGTCACATCTCAGATCTTCTCCTCTTAACTAACTTGCATCTTAACAAGGCAATCAAGTCACTAACACACACACACACACACACACACACACACACGCACACACACACACACACACACAAGCAACCCCCACCCCAGCAGTGTAATTAAATGATAAGTTTACATTTGAGGGACAATCGTATGCGAGCGCTGTGACCAAAACACTTATTAGCACACTCACTGTGGAGATTTGGTGTGTGTGTGCGCGTGTTAGTGCATGTGTGTGCGTGTGTGTGTGTGTGTGTGTGTGTGTGTGTGTGTGTGTTGGATAGGTGTGGATGGAGAGATAAGTGGGAACGCGGAGGAGTTAAGATGACATGTGTGAGGGAAGGAGTGAAGGATGACATCACCGCTGACTCATATGCAAATATTCTGCATATATGATGTTTATATGCAAATGTGTTTTTTTATGCAAATGAGTCTTCGAAGAGCAAATATATGAAAAGACATTAACGTCTCTATTGGAGCCGCTGCCAAAGTCATTTGATTGATGTATTTTATTTGCAATCATTTCATTTTGTTATTTTGATTTTATTGCATTGATTGTCATTTTTTTTACTTGAACTCATTTTCTTATATTATTTTAAATGTCTTTATTGGACTTTATTCCATTTCTTTCTTTTTAATTTGATGTCACTTGATTATTTTTTTTTACTTTTAATTGCATTGCATTTCATTTTTTCTAGGACCTTTTTTCTTTACTGAATTTTATCATTTTACTTTATTTAATATTAACATAATTCATTGAATATTTAAACTTGATCTTTTGAGTAACGTACTTTGTTTCATTTGAGTGACCGTTTTTCATTTGACTTAATTTGTTAATTTGATTTTATTAACATTTTGTTCATTTCATTTCGGCTAACTTTTTTTTAAATTCTATTTTAACTGTATTTAATTGAAGAGTTTGTTTTTATAGGAAGAAAACATACTTCCTTTATTTTTTTATTTTATTTCATGTTGACAATGTACTTATTATATTATATATTATTATATTGTATTTATTACTTAATTTAACTGCACTGTTGTCATTATATAATTTAATGATTTAATTAATGCATTTAAATTATTTTTTATTGTACTTTATTATTTTTAAATAATTGAACTTTATTAACATACTTTTTAAAATATTTTTTAATCATATGCTTGATTTGGCATTATTTCACATTATTGTATTTCAATTAATTTGATAATTTTACTTCATTAAAAACTTTTGTGTTTTTTACTATTTCAACTTCCAACAATTTGATTTAGTCAGTCTTTATTTTCTTTTTCCTGCATGCGACGTGTTTTGTGCACGTGAGTGAGGCGCCGTCCTCAAGTTGCAACACACAAAAAAAGCTGCGGATGTTTGTGACGTTTTCGTGTTGTAATCGGGCACTCGGCGGGAATCTTTTGTTGTTTCGCCGACAAAAGCCGCCCGCGTTGTCTGGCCAGCTTCCTGACTTGCGTTGATTGCGTTCCCGCCTTAAGAAAATAAACGTGCGCTTCCCGACGGGATGAGGGCGGAGTCAAGCCTTCAGATGGCACAGGTGCTGTGCAAAAAACTGCTTTGCTTTTTCAGCCATTTGTCAAAATTTTGCCCCATTTTGGAACGCGCATTACAAACAAAATGCGCGCAGTCTCGCTGACAATTCAGGAAAAAAGTCCAACCGGTTTGAAACTTGACGAATGTAAACGTCCATGACAGCGAACGAGTAAACAGAAACAAACCGGTCCGTGTGCGTGATCTCGGAGATGCGCTCGAAAATGTCCAAAGCGAACACAACAAAAACCGAGCAAGGCTTGCAAGTGGAAGGTGTCGGCGGCCGTCGCGCGTCTCACCGCCCAAAAGTCCTTGCGGCAAAACCACTTGAGATTGGAACTCCGTTAATCAGCTCGTTAAAGCCGACTGGATAGAACTTGTGTAAAGGTCAGCACTCTGCTTTTGAAATTCCGACACACGCACGCGCGCGTGTAAAACAGCCAAGACGGACGAAGACTTTTGGGATGCGAGGGGGCGAAGGTGAGACATTTTAATCACGTCTTGTTTTTCCGACGCCGTCCTTTGGTGCCGGATGGAAGTTGCTCGGTAGGAAGTGAAAATTTGCTGCTGAGAAGATCCGACAGTTGTCGGCGTGAAAGTCTCAGCGTGAGACGCAAATTCCGCTTTCAAATTCAAAGTACAAATTTCTGCGTCAGAGTCTTCAGATTGGGAAATTAGGATTAGATCATAAACTGGCATCATAGTGTGACATCACAGGCCAATGACATCATAACATGACATCCTTATGCGACATCATGACACTTCAAATCCCTAACACATCATAAAAACCAAATGTAAACACAAGCAAAGTATAGAAATGAGAAATCATTTGTTTAAAACCCTACTTAAACCCCATAATACTGTTTTGGAACCCCAATCAATGATCCTAACCCTGTCTTGAAACTTTAGTTTAGGTTACACACTCTACTTGAAAATCCTAACCCAAACTGGAAAGCCTAATCAAAAATACAAAGCTTGGCTTGAAACCCTAATCCTGGATCAAAACCCTACCCTGTCTTTGAAACCCTAACCTTGCGTTGAACCTCTGAGCCATGCTTGAAACAAACATCAAAACCCTAATAATAAATCCTAACCCAGGCTTGAAACCCGAATTGTAATTCCAAACCCTTCCTTCCTCCTCGTGGTCTTCGCGAGTGTCCGGCTGTCCTGTTTCTCGCGCTCTCGTCGGCGAGTGCAGACAATCGTGTGAGCGCTCTCGTCCTCGTCGATGTGCGCTGAATGTGATGCTCGGCGACGTGGCCGATTACAGGCAGGCCGCGCGATCAAATAGCGGCTCGCGTAGCCAATCATCACGCGGTGTGTCACGTAGCCCCCGTATCAGTCCTGCCGCCACTCCGTCGGGTAGGGATTTATTTGATTATGATTTTTTTAAGACCGAGACCAAGATACCAGTACGAGTACTCACTCTTGAGTACTCACCGATACAAGAGTTCCCTTTTGCTCCCCATGTTGTCAAAACAAAAGCGTAGTGCCAACTACTGGCAAGGAGGACTTATTGGACATCAGATTTTATTTTTCATCCTTTGAAACCTTCATTTAAAACCCTAACCCAGGTTTTAAACCCTAACTACATAAAACCCTAATTCTACTTTGAAACCCTATCTTGAAACCCAGAGGTGGCAAATCCAGACCCCTAAAGTAAAAACCCTGCCACAGTTTGGCTTTAGCCGTTGATGCTAGCTCGCTGGCTCCCTGCCAGGTAGATGAGCACAGTGGGAGCTAGCACCTGGGACCAAAGCCAAACTCTGGCAGGGTTTTTACTTTAGGGGTCTGGATTTGACACCTCTGGGTTTCAAAGTAGAATTTGGGTTTTATGTAGTTAGGGTTTACAACCTGGGTTAGGGTTTTAAATGAAGGTTTCAAAGGATGAAAAAATAAAATCTGATGTCCAATAAGTCCTCCTTGCCAGTAGTTGGCACTACGCTTTTATTTTGACAACATGGGGAGCCAAAGGGAACTCTGCACCTGTGGACCTCTGTTGAAACCTTTATCTAGACTACAACTTGAAACCCTTACTCCAGTTTGAACACCTAATATCACCTTGAAACCCTCATTTTAGTTTTAAAAGCCCTAACCTAGACTTGAAACCTAGTAGCGCTTATTCTAGTTTGAGGTCCTAACCTAGACCTGAAAAGTTTGGAACCATACTTGATTAGGGTTTTTGTCTTTGTGTGGTTGGCATTGGCGAGCGTGTGTCCTCCTTCCATCAATCTCCCGTTGCGAAATTAGTTGCAGCGTGAAATTTGATTGGCAGTCTTTCACGCTGTCACTTTACATCCGCTCAGAACATTCCGGGGCCGCGCAAATGAGCCGCCAGCCAGGACGCCGCCCCAGGCGTCGCGCCCACCGCCCCGCCGGCCGACACTTTGCTTCGGAAAGCGCCGCGTGTCAAGGTAAGGCTTCAAGGTAAGCTCGAGAATGTTAATGGCGCGATCTGCTGGGGCTAATCGGCTCAAGCTAGCGCATGCTACCCCAGTTAGCATGAATAGCATGGGCCAATGACAGCGCATTGAACGCAGGAAGTAGCTTTAGCTTAGTATTAGCACAAAGTTTGAGGATTTATTTGAGATAACCCACACGTACACACAAATATATGCACTTCCACGCACACTCAGACGTGATAGTCAACTTTTCTGAGTCCCCAGCCTGCCTGTCAGTCACACTTTTCCCCCCTCTGTCGGCATCCATCAAACGTCAGTTGTAATGTCAGGAAGCATCTTGAGCCCGCCTGCGTCCACGTACGCTTTCAATCACGCACGTCACTCAAGCTGTCACTCGACGCGTCCGCACATCGCCGATTGAATTTGTCGGCGCGCTTGAAATATGACGCGAGCAGGTGGCCCGATTGACAACTGCTGATTGAAGCTCTTTTTTTTTTTTTTTTTTTTTTAAGCAGTGGCCTTTCGCCTTCATGCTAAGTTTGCGTTTCAAGACGTCAACGAGGGGGAAAAGTGACAAGCGGGCCCGGCCCCGAGGGGGCCAAGGAGAAAGAAGGAAAGATAGAAGGCGGGAGGGAGCGGCCGCAAATTGATTTGGATTTTCCTCCAAATCACTCAACGTGCTGAACGCTAATGTGAGCTGATCTCGGAGCAGCTCCCAGCGCGCCAACGTGACGCGGACGAGCCACCAAAAGTGACACACTACAATTCTGACACACAGGCCCGAGACAGAGACGGAGAGCGCGAGAGAGAGCCTGTCAGTCCGCACGTCAGTGCACGTCACTGTCACACACGCACGCGCGGACACTTTTTAATCCACACACACACACCCACGGGCCACACTAAAGAGTAGTGCTTGGGGGAAATGAAGCTTCATGAAGCACTTGAGATATATATATATATATATATATATATATATATATATTTTTTTTTTTACTCCTCTAGATGGTGCTCTTGGTTTAACTATAAAGGCTATAGTGCAATGGGAACTGATTACATTTCCACTGCATTTTTAACCCAAGAGTAACATCTAGAGGAGTCAAAAAACATCACAAGTGCTTCATGAAGCTTCATTTGTCCATCACTACTAAAGAGGTAAAAAAATAATAAATAAATAAATAAAAATAACACTCGTCATCATCCTCACACACACACACACACACACACAATCCAAATAAGTCTCTGATTGGTTGGGCCAGGGTTATTATCGTTTTGGAATTTTCATTTGAGTTTTTGTTGTTTTTTGTCGTTTTGAGTTTTGTTTTTATTAGTTTAGTAAAAAAAAAAAAAAATGTTTTGTTTTAGTTAGTTACAGTATTAGTTTGTGCAATCCAAAAATGAAAAAGCAACACGTTCCTTGCCTAGCGCCGCATTTGGGTTAAATTTGGGTTGAGTTCAATGAAAAACGAGGCGAGGCGAGCCATTGGCGCCAAAAGTCAAGCAGGAGGAGCGACGTCATCGGAAGGCGCTTTTCTATTGGCTGCTGCTAGATGATGTCACTTCTGTCTGACTCATTTTCCTTTCCTTATTCAGGTTAAGATTGAAATATATATTTTAAAATTGCATTTAAAATCAACCCCAAAGACTCATGTATTAAATGTTTTACCAAACACGAAGAAAAATTTCGCGATATTTATAATTTTGTTACTTTTGTAAACTTAAAATGTAGTTTCAGTTAATTTTCCTTTTTTTTTAAACAGCATTTGTATTAGTTATTTGTTAACGAAAATGTTTTTTGAATGTTAGTTTGAGTTATTTCGTGAACTAAAATAACCTTAATCAGGACTCTTGGAATGATTATTATGTTATGATTGTGGCATTCTTTCTTGCTCTTATGTTGCTGTTGTGATGAAAGTTAAATTATGAAATGTTTCCACCATGGCTGCTGTTTTGATTATTATTAATTGACTCAGAAGTGGAGGGAACAATCCAGTAAACTGTTGGCTACTGAATCATCTCTCAGTTTTCTGTACAAGTTCCTTTTTCGGGGGGGCTCCCCCCTCTGTTAGCCCGCCGTTGTGGCGGCGGCGGCGCATGTCAGCTCGTTAGCCGCCGTCGTCACGTGCTCTGACCTCGCTGACAGGCCCATTAGCCGCGTAGATGGGGGCCGAGTCGAGGGGACGCCTTGACACAGAACGCGGCTGACAGGGGGTGACACGGATCAGACCCGACGGCGACGCGACGCCGTTAGCTCGTCAGATCAACGACAACGGCGACGCGCGTTTAGATTTAATAGACACGTTTTAATGGCATTTACATGTCGTGATGGACACATGATGTCACACTGTCACATGCAATAGTAGGGATCATGTATAGTGTGCGTGCAAAAGTATTGGGACACAAAGAGGAAGAAAAAAGTGAACAAAGTGTAGTTTGAACAAAAGTGTTAGGAGACTTGAAGGGAGTGTGAAACGTTCAAAAGAATTGGGACACCTACAAGAAGTGACATGCAAAAGTATTTTATTTGAACACAAAAATAATTGATGTTAAGAAAAACAGCAAAAGTATTGGAATATTCATACCAAGTAAAAAAAAAAAAAGGAAGAAAATCAAAAGTTAAAATAAAACCCCTAATAACGCCCACGCTTCTTTTATGTGCAAAAGTAATGGAACACCGGCTGCCAGCAAAAAGTGACAAAAAATGGCTTGTGAGTTTTCCAGCGTTGGATCCATAAAACCTTTCTTCTTCTTCTTTGTCTTTGTTTTGTTCTTTTCTTGTGTACAAAAGTAGTCGGACGATGACAGGAAGTGCAAATAGCAGAAAAACAGCTTACATTCTCTTGGAGTGTAAAAAAAAGACAAACATTGCAATACAGTCAGGAAGTGATGTGTGTAAAAGTACTGGAACAGAAGCCGAAGTCCTTATAAAAGTATTTATACATGCAAAAGTATTGGGACACCTCCAGAAAGCAAATGTTGTAGAAAATGTTTTTGGAATGATGTTCAAAAATATTCAGATCATAATGGGAAGAGAAATGCACAAAAACAGCTTCCATGTGCAAAAGTAATGGGCCAGAAAAGAAGCATGCAATAACCCAAAATGTCAGCTTTGTCCCAAGACTTTTGTCCATAAACTCGTACGTTCTGAGTGAGTGTGGGGAGGGGGGGGGGGGGGGGGGCGTTTGCACAAATGTCAAGGATAATGGTGCGACGTACCCATAATGCACTCGGTGCTCCGGGGCTGTGTGAGACGACATGATCTCAATTGCACCTTTCTGACATCAACACTTCCATAACACACACACACACACACGCACACACACACACACACACACACACACACACACACACACACACACACACACACACACACACACGCACACACACACACACACACACGCACACACACACACACACACACACACTGGGTTCATTGCAGGTCATAGTGATGATAGGAAATGAGCACAAGCTAATAAGAGCAGAAGCTAAACGTCACATTTAATCTTTGCATTGCTGGGAGCTGCGATGCTTCCTGCTTTCACACGCTACATTTTTGTCCAATTTGCACAAACGCATACACAACGTATGCATGTCATAATGTCGCAATGTACAGCATCTGCGCTCGCTTTGAACAAGTTCTTGATTAAATGTCTGGAAGCGCAAACAATCTGTGTTTACTTTTAATTTTCTCTCTCTTGGAAATTTGGGGCCACAAACGTATCGATTATTAGGCTAATTTTGAACATTCTTCCCCATCTGAGTATTGCGATCAATTATGCTGTGGGCTGAGCTTGTGCACTTTGAGATGTATTTTATAAATGGAAAGTGCATTACAAATCAAATCTATTATTATTATTATGATTATTATTACTCAAAAAACAAGCTTCACTCCTAACACTAGGGCTGGACTGGCCATCTAGCGTATAGGGCAGATGCCCGGTGGGCTGGTGTCTTTTAGGGCTAATGCAGTGATTTTTAATGATTATTTCCCTCCATTTTTATCCCAAGAGACTGGGCCACAATTTCGATGGCCAAGTCCATTAATCCATTTTCCAATATGGACAGCAAATTGAACCAACATCAGTCAATATCAGAGGTAGAACTACATGTGGGGCAGTGGTGGTCAGGCTTAAGTCAAATGCCACTTGACTTTTTTGAGCCAGTCAAGCTGTGGCTAACACAACAATGGAAAACAAGCTAGATGAGCTAACAATTAGCACTTGTCATGCTATGACCCTTTTTAAACAATTTGATTGCAAGCAGCGCAGCGACATGATTTTGTTGCACGTCACTGAGAATGGTGTAAAGATGTCAACTTTGACAACACTTTTCAATGAACCTATAATGTACACGTTGTAAAAATCAAAGGCGCTTTATACTTTAATGAAGCTAACTTGCATTTTTGGAAACCATCTTTGACCTTCAATTTGCCATCAGAGTTCTTGTACGACGCCGGAAAAGCGTCGCTGCTGCGGCAACAACTCCACATTTTTGGCCACTTTGGACTTCCTTGTGGGTGTCCCAATACTTTTGCAACGGCGCTGGCCATAAAAGATGATGTGCGGCCACGTTTGACGAGCGCTGGAGTGTCTGCCAACGAGCTGAGGGCCTGTCACCTTTTGATTCATGTCGCACTCCGAGCAGGCCGCACAGCAGACCGCTAACACATCAGCCATGACTGCGTGCGTGTGCGTGCGTGCGTGCGTGTGTGTTGTGGCTAATGAAGACAGCAGCAAGGGAGAGTGATGGCATAGAGGCGCTAATTCATAATTGACATAATGGATGAAATCTGCATGTCACACGCACACGCCTGCTGATCTCAATGTGATTAGCCAGCGCACACCTTTTGTGTGAATAATGGAAGTACACACGCTAGAACCAAATCCTTCATGAATAGTACGTGTCTTATGATGCTGCATTCGCGCACACGCATTACAGGCTTTAACAGACGAATAAATGTGAGTCATCGAAATGTCCTCATATATGTTTTATGATTGTTAATAAAATGGTGAGTGAGAGACAACAAAAACACAACAACGAAACATATTGTACATACATACTGTAGTTACATTAGTGGCAGGGTGTGGTGCATAATAGCATCACAAAATGTAATAATAATAATAATAATAATAAAATGTGTTATTGTGCCTAACTTGGTTGTATTAAGTTTCATTCTTCCCAACCAATCAGAGGATTGAGAAATGGTGACATCGTCGTCAGGGCCAGATGTGAGTAGAAATTTGAAATCTGATGAATGAAAAAAGATCAAATAAAAACAGTCCATTTCTTATTTCGTTGAAGTTTTTTGGGGCAACACAAAGAGGCTGAAATCTGATTGGACGAAAATCTAACCACCGCATTCACGTACTGGAGGCGCTGCAGAAATTTGCTAGGAAATGAAGAGAATTGAATGTTACAAAAAAAATGATGTCATATCGATCCAGCTATCTATCTTGTCCTGTCCTGTCCTGTCCTGTCCTGTCTTGTCTTTGAACTATTTTTAGACTGTATCTCTGATATTTGCAGTTGGTGTCACGATGATTGGCAGCAGTGTTGCTGTTGTTGTGGCCTGCAGTCGAGACCGCTCAGCTAAATGAGTTAGCGCCAGGCCGCTAGCTGTGTAATAAAGACTCTGGAATGGACACGCATTTGGCGCCGTGAATCTCACGTTTGTGTCGCCTGGCCGGACTCGGGCGACCTATCCATCCGAACTCGCCGCTCGGGAAGCCTCCCAGCTCAAACAAGCCACTAACATGTTTGTGGTCTTTGTGTGACTTAATATTAGCGATTCATCATGTTATGACATCATAAGCGAGGATTTGCTGGAGTCTCCAGCGATGGCGTTTTTGGGAATGTCAAAGGCAATGGCGTGTTTAACGTACATGTTTTTAGAATAATCAAAGACAAACCTTGCTACGCATCCTTACGTTGTTGGTGGCCATCAAAACATCAAAGCCAGTTGCACCTTGAACTAACCTAGTATACGTCGTTTTGTAAACATCAAAGACAATCTGGAATCTTCAAATCGTGTAACATACCCATTTGTAAGCATCAAAGACGGTGGATCCTTGAACTAACCTAGCGTGTGTTTTTGTGACCATCAAAGACCATTTGGAGTCTTCAAATTAGTATCGCATATCCATTTGAAAACATCAAAGACAGTTGAGCCTTGAAATAACGCAGCGTACATGTTTTTGTGAACATCAAGGGCAATTTTGGGTCGTCCATGAATACAGAATACATTTTTTTGTAAACATTAAAGGCAATTTGACATTTGCTGACACGCTTGTGAACGTCAAATACAATGTGAGTCTTCATTTTGTCAACATCCAAGACAGGTGTCTTCACTGAGACACTTTGCCAACACTGAAGACTTTGTTGAGTCTTCAAAGAATTTAACATTTTTGCAAACATCAAAGACTGCATGACCCGTCCTTGAGGAAAGCCATCACTATCGGATCGCATCAAATTGGAATCTTTTGTTGTTGTTGTTGACATGATAAGCAGAACGACACTTTATAAAGTTCTTGGCGTTTGTTTCTTTGAGAGTGTGCGTGTGTGTCTTTAAGGCGGGCGTGTGTAGAAAAGGTCATGCAGAGTTCGGCGTCTGTCGAGGGATGAGTGATGGCCGCACGGCCGCTCTTGTGTTGCCGGGCCTTGTTCTTGTTCTTCTCGCCGCTGGCCTGTCGGCCCGCGCCGCGCTGGACTGAGTCCTGATGGATTGGCAGCCGCTGAAAAGAAATGTAAGCCCACCAGACCCCCGCCCCCCAAATCTGGCCCTCCCGTGGTTTGCTTCACAGCTGTGATGCTACACACACACACACGGTTAACCTCTGATGACAAGAAACTTGATGTTGAGCAATTTGGAATTTAAGAAAACGGTCTTGACAAAATGAACTTCTTAAGTGGAGAATACGCGTGAAGATAATCTGGTTGATTTCCATCCAGTTTCTGCCTTTCCAGTCTCAGTCAGTCGATGTCTCGAATGATGATCGTGTAGTTTGTCATCTGTTTTTCTCTCTCCAATCTGATTGGAAAACGTGGTAGTAAAAATCGGGCTGATTTTCCAATTTTACCCGATTGTTGGTATGTGTTCGGCACACTTGACTGGTCAATATAAATACAAGTAAAATGGTTATCTATGTACAATACATAAATATGCCAAATGTTGTTGGTAATATTTAGTGTTGTTTGACTATTATTTTATTTTAATATATATAAATCAATTAAACAACTATTCAATGAGGTAAATAATAATAAAAAAGGATAATTAAATACATTTTGATGAGCCAATTTAATGAGAACTGGATAAAATAATGTAACTAATGAGTTTTTAATGTTAAGAGAGGAAATTAAGTAATAATTTTGCGACAATGAAGTCAAAATATTATGCAAATCATGTGACAGTAAGTCTGATTTTTACAGGACTAAACAAATCATTTTATAAATATAGAATTCTAAGTATAGAAGAGGACATCCTGTCAGCAGCCGCTTGTTTTGTGGGAGGGGCTTGTTGTACCTGGACACACACACGGGAAAAAAGTCAAATGTCGTTTTTAGTAAATGCCACAGGCTGTCGCTTGGGCAAACCGTTGGCCGACAATCAGGATGCTTCTCTCAGTCTGTCGTTGAGGAGATCTCGACTACAGTATGTGTCGAAGGTCAACTTTTTCAACACTTGCAATAATGAATTGTAATCATGTGTCGTATCGTTGTTTGGCACCCGCAAGGACGACTCGTCTCTTTTGGACATTTTTTTTAGTTTTGTAATCTGAGCTCAGACGCCATTTTCATCATCCACCACCAATGACCAACAAACAAACGAGCCTCTCTGACTAATGGACCATAATTACTTTTTGTCAGCTGGACCGATTCAAGCGTGGAATGACGACCAATCTGAATTTGTGTGTGTGTGTGTGTGTGTGTGTGTGTGTGTGTGTTGCCTCATGGATGTGCGAACAGAAGGGCAGCAATGTGGAGTGATGGGAAACAGTGATTGGCGAGGGAGATGATGATGATGATGATGATGATGATGATGCCCATCTGTGGCGGATGCCAGGTGTACATCCATCCGTACACCCCCCCCCCCCACCAACCCAATTCCCACTACCATCCTCATGAATGCCTCCATTTTGTGATGACAATGATGACCCTGCAGTTTCTGCAAGCCCTTATTTTTCCATCTCAACCAATGCTTCTCAATTACTTTTTGTTACGCCAAATATTCAGCACCCTTTCAACCCTCCACCGCATCTATTAATAATTTCATTTGTCCATTAAAATGTTTTAAGTAAACCTCTACGGGGGAACTAATACTGCTTACACACCCTCTGACAAGAGCGCTCCACTGCTATCTATCTATCTATCTATCTATCTATCTATCTATCTATCTATCTATCTATCTATCTATCTATCTATCTATCTATCTATCTATCTATCTATCTATCTATCGGCCATGTTTGGGCCCTCCAGGCGAGACCGTCTGTGTCTCGTAAAGGGGAGTCGGGCCTGCCGCGGACGTTGTGATTGATCGTGTTTGAAAAGAGGCGATATTGGTCCGACATCCATATCAATAAAGCCTCTCGGCCTCGTCTTCTCCGCCTTTTGTTTCTCTTGCGAGGAGCGCAGAGAAAAATCCATAGACAATTGATGGCGTCTGGCAGAACGGCTCTATTGGAGTATATCAAATCAAGGTATCGGAGACGGCAAAGTTTGCGCGGTGAATTAGAGACTGTTGTTGCTGGAAGTTAAGCAGAGTCGGCATCAGAGGACGCGTGAAAGAGGAGAGAATGCTAAATGTCTTGTGTTCGATCAATAATTCATATTGTAATCCAAGTAGCCATCCATGCATGTACTATAGCGCTGACCCCGATTTGGATGGTAAGCGAGCTCGCGTCTCTCCCAGGTGAGTGCTGGGGTGCACCGTGGACTAGTTGCCAGGACGCGTTGCCCTACGTAAACACAAGCAAACAGTCACCCTCACATTCCTATGATCAATTTAGTGTTTTCGTTGAAGCTAGCATACATATTTTGGGCCAAGCATTATCTACTGGTTAAAAGTTAAATGGAAATAAACGTATTTTGCAATCAAAAAACACTTTTTCATTGTTGGTGAAAGCGTTTGACAGAAGTAAAGCACTATTTAGGTGTTTGTGGCATCATTCATGGACAAAAAGAAGTGTACAATTCACTAGAGTGCATGAAATAACATCGTTTCACAAAAAGCTCTTTTTCTCCGTTTTTTGTTTCAAAACAAAGAATTTCGGTGAAAGTAACCATTTTCTATTGTTGATTACTGAAGAACGGAATAAGGTAGAAACAAACTTTTTTTTCTGATGAAAGCTGAGAGTCCAATCTTTCATTTGGTAGTATGTGTGTTTCCATAGTCCAAACACAACATTTTCTGTGGACCTTGAAAGATCACTCAAAATGCTTAAATCGGCTGGCAGTGGCGACAACCCGTTTCTGAAAACGTCTGGCAGTGAAAGAGTTAAGGAAAGAAAGGTTACAAACATTTTTTTTTTTTTTAAATACATTGAATCCTAAACAGTGCACAAGAAATGTGATATTTTATTACTGCCAGCATAAATTCCGTTTTGAGTTTTTCATTTTGAATTCTGTAAACTAGACTTGATACCTTTTACCCAATTAGAAATACTCTTACTAACCACGCTTTGTGAACCAATCAGGTTAAACTTCGTTCACGTTCTTGGCCACGCCCCCCTAAAATGGTGGCTTGCTAGTTGTGAGGTGATAGCTTCAGATGCTAGTCATGAACATAAACATGGCAGAGAGTGTGAAATGGACTTTTATTTTTACGCCCCCGAAAAGACAAGACTTAAATGATGTCACAGCCATCAGCCCGGTGAGTCAAAAACATTATAACATTAATCATTGCTTATTTCATGTTCTTTTTTAACCCAGCCAGCTTTTTTGCTAATTGTGAGAATGTACACTTGCATTAAGTAAAGACCCCAAAATCCATTTGCATCAATACTAACTGCTGGGGGTGCCCAATAAGTGAAACATTTGCGTGCTTGAACCTCTACGATTGAAAAACAATCCATTTCAGGACACTTGGCATTGTGGCAACCTCCATTTTGCTGGCTTTGTCTTTCCCATAGACAATAATGGAAACAATGTGTTCCTGGGTCCTAATATCGCTTTCATGCAATCTTAATTGACTGTAATAGTGTTGAATTTGTGACGCTGGGATGTTGTTGTTGTTGCCTTGAACGTGTTCTTGTATATGTTCCTGCCAAAAAAGCCAAACATGCCTTGAATGTGTGCTGAACTAAGCTCTCACGTGATGTGCGGACGGCTTGCAAATTGCACTGTTGGGTGTGTTTGATAGTTATATGACAAAAATGCCACATTGTCCAATATTTATTGTTCTGTGACTGGTTCACCATTTGTTCATTTGCCACTTCCACCAGTACATTGTGCTTACACAAAAGGCCATAAAACCATCTTAAAAGAAGGTCCTGCCAGTTAGCCTCATTAAAATGTGCTTCCTCTGCCATCTCTCACTCATGTATATGTTCTTTCATACGCACATATTCCATTTATAGCCTTTTATAGATGTATGCATTTGTCTCCCAGTGCAACAGGAAGCGGCTGAAACAATGCGCCGTTTGTAATTGATAATTATGTTCCATCGCTACCAAAAAAGATGTTTTATTTATACGTCTATTTCATTTTTTTACTGGCCTTGTTTCTCTTCAGTAATTATTCCTTTGCAATCACTGCGACTGTCTAATTGCAGTCCTCGCTGCTAATTTATGCGAGCCTTTGTTTTCTTCAAGGAGCACATTTTTAAAAAGGAAAAAAAACAACACATCAAACGATTTGTGATATGTTAAGAATATAGCGACGAAGCAAAGGCTTTAAAAATAAATTCTTGATTATTTTCATATGATAATAAGTCAAGAGTAAAGCAGGCAAATCAAAAGGAAAGTCGTATAATGATGTATTGGCACAAATATGGCACTTATTGTTTTTTTCCCCAACCCCCCCCTTCTCATCTGCGGCACATTAGCATTTTTGCGTGGTTTTATTTGCCTTAAGCTGGAGTTATGTAGGACAGCTTGCTGACCATCATTCACAAGCTGCTGCCGTCGCACGCACATTGTTTTTAATGTAAATGATGTTTGCTGTGATGGGGAGCCATTAAAGGCGCACATAAACATAAATACACGCTGGCTGAGCGCCCGTGAAAGAAGCCGCGACGTTTACTTTATGCATGAGGACAGGTAAAAAACACACAAATCCACAGAGGACACCGGCTGTAATTGAATGTGACTCCTTCTGTACACTATCCATAGCGGCGGGACGTCGGCGGCTAATTGGAATATACAGCTCCCTAAATTGCTGATGAACTCCACCGAGAGGCTCGGCTGTCAGGCCCGCTGCGGATTTAGCGATGCTAACTAAGGTGGCGTGGGAGCGCTAGCATTTGAAGATGAGCGACGGGACGAGAGGCGCGCTGGAGGATGAATGCGGATGAGCGTACTCGGTCGGGTGCGTTGCATTTGTGTAGTCGCCGTAGCAAAGCAAACGGCTCGTGACGACTGTCAAAGTCAGATGTAGTTGTTCAGGTTCACGCAATGTTTGCTGGGGAAAAGAAATTAAGCAAAGTGCTTGCAGCCTGCATTCTAGTGCAACACAACTCTACTTCTTCACATTTTTCGGACAAATTCGCTTTTACCAGACTACAACCTTGTCCAAATCTTCTTTTCTTTCGATAGTCCTCCAATAAATACGACCACACCGGTTGTTTTGAAAAGGAAGCAAATTGCGACCAAGTGTTACGTATTTTAGTTTAGGGATCTCTATCGGTCATGTTAAATAGTGCAAACATACAAAAGTGAGGATCGAACCCGGTCAGTCAGGTCGGAAGACAAGTGTTTATCTGACTTAGCTATTCGGCCATTGATTGTTTTAATGTTAACTACGTGTTTTGTTAGTGTTGACTACATGTTTTTGAGCGGTCGACATTCTCACTGTGCCTTTTCCTAATCTCAGCCGTTAGCGTCCCATGTAAAGACGTAACGTGTACTGGACAAGCTCACCGAAAGCCTCATCCTAACCTCATTAGTCTGGCAAATTGACATTCGGCAACACTAAAAAAAGAGACTAAGATCATTAATGGCCTGTTACCTCAGTAAGACAAACGTTCGTCTTCGGACTAGATGACCCAGGTTCGATTCCCATTACTATTTTTTCGCTATTTAACATGGCCGATAGAAGTTGCTAAACTACAATATGTAACACTTGGTCCTATTTTGGTGCATGGTAAAATGACCAATATGGCCGTTATTGTTGGAGGACTTGAAAATGTCACATAGAACCTTTCCACTATGATAAGACGGAATCTGAAGTCCGACCAAAGATGGTTGATGTTTCAACATAGTGGAGGACAAAAGATGGTTGATTTCCTGGCTTATGGTTGTCTAGTCAG